>NC_134119.1:73735637-73815799 GCF_040939455.1 Microcebus murinus | reverse complement strand
TGGCCTACTGGAACGGGTTCCAGCTGTGGCCAGGAGAACACGAGAGGCGCCCTATCACCGCTGCTCCTCACAGCCGAATGGCACTCCGTGGTGTCCACGCGCCACATTTTATTGATGCACTCCTGGATGGATGGGCACTCGGGTCGCTTCCACGTCTTTGGGATTGTGAATTGTGCCCTAACTGTAACCCTAACCCTTACCCAGCCCGTCTCCTCTGCCCCTGCCTGACACGCTCCTTCCCGCCCGGCCTCTCAACGTCCTCGGCCCCTGCCTGACCGGCTCCTCCGTCGCCTGGGCCTTCCAAGGGCTTGGTGTGGATGCTGCTTCCAGGAAGCCCTCCAGAAACCCGGCAGCAGGGTGGCCGCAGCAGTCTCCAGCAGCCGTCCCTAAGTCGCGTGAGTGCGGGGGACGTGCCCCCCGCTGTGGCGCGGGGGCCCAGCCTGGTGTCTTCCCTGAGGCCCTGCGGCTGCCGGCTTGGGCTGCCGCTCCCCGCAAGGGGAGAGCCGCGGAGGTGGGGACCGCCTCATGATGGGGACGTACACGCAGCTCTCCACGTCGGATTCCGGGGCTCTCTGTCCTGCCCGAAGGCCCAGCTGGCCTGCGGGTCCTTAGAGTGGCAAAAACCTCCGAAAACTGAGACTGAGGGTCCGGTGGGTGTCTGCACTTTTGTGCTGGGCACCCCAGGGAGGCCCGGGGGCTGGCTGGACAACGTGGTCTGCTGGGCGGGGGGGGGGGTGTTGGAGGAGCAACTGATGCCCTTTGCACTTTGGGTAGCAAGAGTCTGAGGTGTCTCTGAGCCCTGTGCCCTGTGGGGGCGGGGCGGGGGGGAGGAGGAGGAGGAGGAGGAGGAGGTGGGAAGGGCGGGGCCTGCAGTCCTGTTCCCGGGGTGGCACGGCAAGTGGCTTCTTCCACAGGCTGCTTGGCCTGGGCTCCCTGCACCTGGGCCTTTGGAGGACCGGCCCTGTGCTTGCCAACACTTCCTGCAGGGACCCAGAGCTGGGAGGTGGCATCTCTCAGCCCTGGGTCGGGCAGAGCCCCAGCGGGCCATGCCCACAACCTCTCTCAGCACCGGTCCCCCAGAAGGCTCCTTTGGGACCAGGATTCTCTTGCGGTGACTCTTTAAGGTCTGGCCCCTGGATGGAGGGGCACCAGGAGTAGAGGAGCAGGAAGGGGAAGGGGGTGGCCATGCGAGGGGACACTTTGAGGCCAAGTCCCAGCTTCAGCCTGATCCTCCTGGGAACCCCGCTCTGAGACAAGGAGCCGGGCTTCGCATTCCCACAGCAGCCAGTCGTGGGCTGAGGACACCTGGGGCGTTGGGAACTCCCTGGCTTCTCCTTGGTTTAACATCTAGAGCTGCTTGTGAATCGCGCCGCCACACACACCCGAGCGCAGGTGTCTTCCGCACAGACTGCGGGCCTCGCTCTTCTGAATGCCGCTAGCTCGCCACCCACCCACGGGTGAACCTGGTCAGGGTGCTTTCTCTCAGGGGCAGACTCTTTTCCGGGCGGGCTACCGGTGTCTCTGTTTGCTCGTTTCTTTCTTCCATTTCGGGAAAGTCTTCCTTGCTGGCTGTGGAAATCTCCTATGCCTTCCCTCGCCTATTCTGTCAGCTTTAAAATTCTCTTTCAGTTGCCACCCTCACAGATGGATTAGGAAACTCTTTCCGGTGCACTCATTAGTGAAATGACCTCCAGGAAGCTGGAATCCAATATCTAATGGCCGATTTTTAGCGAGTCCACACGCCAGGGTGGTCGGGGTCCAATGCAGCCCGGCCAGGCCCAGGCCCCTTGGACTGGGCCACAGGAGGACACTGAGGAGGGTCCCGGCCCCCACGAAGCGGTGCCGGCAGTTCTCCACGGGCTTGGGCGTTTTCCAGAGGTAGGAGATGGAGGGGACTGATTTCTTCAGCGCCCCCCAAACCACGCCACCCCACCCCACCCATGGGACACATCCCCAGAGAGAGACGCCCCATACACTGGCTGTGCCCCAGCCCTGGCCCGGGGGAATAGGCGGCAGCCCACCACAGGGCAAGGGGGGGGGCGCAGCTGAAAGGGGTTGTGGGGGAGGGCGGCCCCTGGCTGGGGTCAAAGGGCGAGCGTCCCGTGCGTGCGCAGTCAGCGGCAGCGACGCGCTGGGGGTGGGCAGCGGGTAGGTGAAGGAGGCCGGGCGAGGAGACGAGGGGGGCTGGGAGGGCTCCACCTTGGCGAGTCCAGCCGTGGAGGCGCATCTTGTGTGAGTGTGAGTGTGAGTGTGTGTGTGTGTGTGTAGAGAGAGACAGCCCCCCACCCCGCCCCGCCCCGCCCCCCCGCCCCGCCCATCACCCCGGACCCTGGGAGCCCGCGGGACCAGGCCGGCCCGGCCCGGCCCGGCGCGGGGCCTGGGGCGGGGAGGCGGCGGCGGGGAAGCCCAGAGAGGCTCGGCTTCTCGAGCGGGGCAGGGGCGCCCTCCGCCGCCGTCTAGGGCCACACCACCCTGAACGCCCCCGATCTCGTCTGGTCTCGGAAGCTAAGCAGGGTCGGGCCTGGTTAGTACTTGGATGGGAGACCGCCTGGGAATACCGGGTGCCACAGGCTGCTGCTTTTTTTTTTTTTTTTTTTTTTTTTTGCCTCTTGTTCTGTCCCCTTTCTGGGAGCTCGGCGGCGGCCCGGGGTGGGGGTCACCCCCACCCTCAGCGCGCGCGCGGTGCCTGGCGCCCCAGCCCGCACCGTGGGGCCTCCTCTTGTCCCAAGCCGCGACACCGCCGCCACGCGGCAGCATGCGTGGCATCTGGACTGTCAGGTCTCAGACCAAAGGTCTGCTCTGTGGGAACCGACACGCTGGAGGAAACCTTGAGAGTCTGAGAGGGGAGGGAGTTCCAGAAGAAGGCCAGGATGTCATTTTGAGGGAGTATGTGACCAGAACTCGTCCCGTTGCTTTTGGGGTTCTATGGGCTACACGCAGGAATCTTTGGTGGTGGCACCTGATGTTGGGGGATCCGGAGTCACACCCAGACCTGCTCCACAGGCCTCCTTTTACTTTTCTCTTCGGATTCATTATTTTTAAAAAGTGTCTCTTACCTCTAGGATTGCATTTTCTTTTCTCTCTCTTTTCAAGCAGATGATGGGAGTACAAGTATTCAGGTGACATGTGTTGCCCGTGCCGCCCTCCCCCCTGTGTTCTTTTTTTTTTTTTTTTTTTGAGACAGAGTCTCGTTTGCTGCCCAGGCTAGAGTGAGTGCCATGGCGTCAGCCTAGCTCACAGCAACCTCAATCTCCGGGCTCAAGCAATCCTGCTGCCTCAGCCTCCCGAGTAGTTGGGACTACAGGCATGCACCACCACGCCCGGCTGTGTTTTTCTATATATATTAGTTGGCCAATTAATTTCTCTCTATTTTTAGTAGAGACGGGGTCTCGCTCTTGCTCAGGCTGGTTTCGAACTCCTGACCTGGAGCAATCCGCCCGCCTCGGCCTCCCAGAGAGCTAGGATTACAGGCGTGAGCCACCGCGCCCGGCCCCCCCTGTGTTCTTATTCATATACCTCTCATGTTGTTCCAGCGTATTGTGGGGGTACCAATGTTAAGGTCGGGTGCCTTGCCCTCTCCAAGCCTCCCCCCTCGGGTCAGAGCTTCAAGTGCGCCCATCCCCCAGTCGGTGCGCACCCACCCATGCCTAATGGATGTGTATGCCCCTCCCCTCCCCCCACCCGCCCGACACCCACCCGATGAAGGTGATTCCTCTCTGTCCACTTAGGCGTCCATCCGTTCGTACCAATTTGCTGGTGAGCGCGCTCACGTGGTGCTCGTGTGTCCATTCTTGGGATACTTGGCCTACTGGAACGGGTTCCAGCTCTGGCCAGGAGAACACGAGAGGCGCCTCTCACCGCTGCTCCTCACAGCCGAATGGCACTCCGTGGTGTCCACGTGCCACATTTTATTGATGCACTCCTGGATGGATGGGCACTCGGGTCGCTTCCACGTCTTTGGGATTGTGAATTGTGCCCTAACTGTAACCCTACCCTTACCCAGCCCGTCTCCTCTGCCCCTGCCTGACGCACTCCTCCCCGGCCAGGCCCGTCACTGTCCTGGGCCCCCGCCTGACCGGCTCCTCCCCGCCCGGCCTGTCACCGTCCTCTGCCCCTGTCTGACACGCTCCTTCCCGCCCGGCCTCTCACCGTCCTCGGCCCCTGCCTGACCGGCTCCTCCGTCGCCTGGGCCTTCCAAGGGCTTGGTGTGGATGCTGCTTCCAGGAAGCCCTCCAGAAACCCGGCAGCAGGGTGGCCGCAGCAGTCTCCAGCAGCCGTCCCTAAGTCGCGTGAGTGCGGGGGACGTGCCCCCGCTGTGCCGCGGGGGCCCAGCCTGGTGTCTTCCCTGAGGCCCTGCGGCTGCCGGCTGGGCTGCCGCTCCCCGCAAGGGGAGAGCCGCGGAGGTGGGGACCGCCTCCTGATGGGGACGTACACGCCTCTCCACGTCGGATTCCGGGGCTCTCTGTCCTGCCCGAAGGCCCAGCTGGCCTGCGGGTCCTTAGAGTGGCAAAAAACCTCCGAAAACTGAGACTGAGGGTCCGGTGGGTGTCTGCACTTTTGTGCTGGGCACCCCAGGGAGGCCCGGGGGCTGGCTGGACAACGTGGTCTGCTGGGCGGGGGGGGGGGGTGTTGGAGGAGCAACTGATGCCCTTTGCACTTTGGGTAGCAAGAGTCTGAGGTGTCTCTGAGCCCTGTGCCCTGTGGGGGCGGGGCGGGGGGGAGGAGGAGGAGGAGGAGGAGGAGGTGGGAAGGGCGGGGCCTGCAGTCCTGTTCCCGGGGTGGCACGGCAAGTGGCTTCTTCCACAGGCTGCTTGGCCTGGGCTCCCTGCACCTGGGCCTTTGGAGGACCGGCCCTGTGCTTGCCAACACTTCCTGCAGGGACCCAGAGCTGGGAGGTGGCATCTCTCAGCCCTGGGTCGGGCAGAGCCCCAGCGGGCCATGCCCACAACCTCTCTCAGCACCGGTCCCCCAGAAGGCTCCTTTGGGACCAGGATTCTCTTGCGGTGACTCTTTAAGGTCTGGCCCCTGGATGGAGGGGCACCAGGAGTAGAGGAGCAGGAAGGGTTAGGGGGTGGCCATGCGAGGGGACACTTTGAGGCCAAGTCCCAGCTTCAGCCTGATCCTCCTGGGAACCCCGCTCTGAGACAAGGAGCCGGGCTTCGCATTCCCACAGCAGCCAGTCGTGGGCTGAGGACACCTGGGGCGTTGGGAACTCCCTGGCTTCTCCTTGGTTTAACGTCTAGAGCTGCTTGTGAATCGCGCCGCCACACACACCCGAGCGCAGGTGTCTTCCGCACAGACTGCGGGCCTCGCTCTTCTGAATGCCGCTAGCTCGCCACCCACCCACGGGTGAACCTGGTCAGGGTGCTTTCTCTCAGGGGCAGACTCTTTTCCGGGCGGGCTACCGGTGTCTCTGTTTGCTCGTTTCTTTCTTCCATTTCGGGAAAGTCTTCCTTGCTGGCTGTGGAAATCTCCTATGCCTTCCCTCGCCTATTCTGTCAGCTTTAAAATTCTCTTTCAGTTGCCACCCTCACAGATGGATTAGGAAACTCTTTCCGGTGCACTCATTAGTGAAATGACCTCCAGGAAGCTGGAATCCAATATCTAATGGCCGATTTTTAGCGAGTCCACACGCCAGGGTGGTCGGGGTCCAATGCAGCCCCGGCCAGGCCCAGGCCCCTTGGACTGGGCCACAGGAGGACACGGAGGAGGGTCCCGGCCCCCACGAAGCGGTGCCGGCAGTTCTCCACGGGCTTGGGCGTTTTCCAGAGGTAGGAGATGGAGGGGACTGATTTCTTCAGCGCCCCCCAAACCACGCCACCCCACCCCACCCATGGGACACATCCCCAGAGAGAGACGCCCCATACACTGGCTGTGCCCCAGCCCTGGCCCGGGGGAATAGGCGGCAGCCCACCCACAGGGCGAGGGGGGGGGCGCAGCTGAAAGGGGTTGTGGGGGAGGGCGGCCCCTGGCTGGGGTCAAAGGGCGAGCGTCCTGCGCGTGCGCAGTCAGCGGCAGGCAGCGACGCGCTGGGGGTGGGCAGCGGGTAGGTGAAGGAGGCCGGGCGAGGAGACGAGGGGGGCTGGGAGGGCTCCACCTTGGCGAGTCCAGCCGTGGAGGCGCATCTTGTGTGAGTGTGAGTGAGTGTGAGTGTGTGTGTGTGTGTGTATAGAGAGACAGCCCCCCACCCCGCCCCGCCCCGCCCCGCCCCGCCCATCACCCCCGTCCCTGGGAGCCCGCGGGACCCGGCCGGCGAACTCAACCGGCCCGGCCCGGCGCGGGGCCTGGGGCGGGAGGCGGCGGCGGGGAAGCCCAGAGAGGCTCGGCTTCTCGAGCGGGGCAGGGGCGCCCTCCGCCGCCGTCTAGGGCCACACCACCCTGAACGCCCCCGATCTCGTCTGGTCTCGGAAGCTAAGCAGGGTCGGGCCTGGTTAGTACTTGGATGGGAGACCGCCTGGGAATACCGGGTGCCACAGGCTGCTGCTTTTTTTTTTTTTTTTTTTTTTTTTTTGCCTCTTGTTCTGTCCCCTTTCTGGGAGCGCGGCGGCGGCCCGGGGTGGGGGTCACCCCCACCCTCAGCGCCCGCGCGGTGCCTGGCGCCCCAGCCCGCACCGTGGGGCCTCCTCTTGTCCCAAGCCGCGACACCGCCGCCACGCGGCAGCATGCGTGGCATCTGGACTGTCAGGTCTCAGACCAAAGGTCTGCTCTGTGGGAACCGACACGCTGGAGGAAACCTTGAGAGTCTGAGAGGGGAGGGAGTTCCAGAAGAAGGCCAGGATGTCATTTTGAGGGAGTATGTGACCAGAACTCGTCCCGTTGCTTTTGGGGTTCTATGGGCTACACGCAGGAATCTTTGGTGGTGGCACCTGATGTTGGGGGATCCGGAGTCACACCCAGACCTGCTCCACAGGCCTCCTTTTACTTTTCTCTTCGGATTCATTATTTTTAAAAAGTGTCTCTTACCTCTAGGATTGCATTTTCTTTTCTCTCTCTTTTCAAGCAGATGATGGGAGTACAAGTATTCAGGTGACATGTGTTGCCCGTGCCGCCCTCCCCCCTGTGTTCTTTTTTTTTTATTTTTTGAGACAGAGTCTCGTTTTGCTGCCCAGGCTAGAGTGAGTGCCATGGCGTCAGCCTAGCTCACAGCAACCTGAATCTCCGGGCTCAAGCAATCCTGCTGCCTCAGCCTCCCGAGTAGTTGGGACTACAGGCATGCACCACCACGCCCGGCTGTGTTTCTCTATATGTATTAGTTGGCCAATTAATTTCTTTCTATTTTTAGTAGAGACGGGGTCTCGCTCTTGCTCAGGCTGGTTTCGAACTCCTGACCTGGAGCAATCCGCCCGCCTCGGCCTCCCAGAGAGCTAGGATTACAGGCGTGAGCCACCGCGCCCGGCCCCCCCTGTGTTCTTATTCATATACCTCTCATGTTGTTCCAGCGTATTGTGGGGGTACCAATGTTAAGGTCGGGTGCCTTGCCCTCTCCAAGCCTCCCCCCTCGGGTCAGAGCTTCAAGTGCGCCCATCCCCCAGTCGGTGCGCACCCACCCCATGCCTAATGGATGTGTATGCCCCTCCCCTCCCCCCACCCGCCCGACACCCACCCGATGAAGGTGATTCCTCTCTGTCCACTTAGGTGTCCATCCGTTCGTACCAATTTGCTGGTGAGCGCGCTCACGTGGTGCTCGTGTGTCCATTCTTGGGATACTTGGCTTACTGGAACGGGTTCCAGCTCTGGCCAGGAGAACACGAGAGGCGCCCTCTCACCGCTGCTCCTCACAGCCGAATGGCACTCCGTGGTGTCCACGCGCCACATTTTATTGATGCACTCCTGGATGGATGGGCACTCGGGTCGCTTCCACGTCTTTGGGATTGTGAATTGTGCCCTAACTGTAACCCTAACCCTTACCCAGCCCGTCTCCTCTGCCCCTGCCTGACGCACTCCTCCCCGGCCAGGCCCGTCACTGTCCTGGGCCCCCGCCTGACCGGCTCCTCCCCGCCCGGCCTGTCACCGTCCTCTGCCCCTGCCTGACACGCTCCTTCCCGCCCGGCCTCTCACCGTCCTCGGCCCCTGCCTGACCGGCTCCTCCGTCGCCTGGGCCTTCCAAGGGCTTGGTGTGGATGCTGCTACCAGGAAGCCCTCCAGAAACCCGGCAGCAGGGTGGCCGCAGCAGTCTCCAGCAGCCGTCCCTAAGTCGCGTGAGTGCGGGGGACGTGCCCCCGCTGTGCCGCGGGGGCCCAGCCTGGTGTCTTCCCTGAGGCCCTGCGGCTGCCGGCTGGGCTGCCGCTCCCCGCAAGGGGAGAGCCGCGGAGGTGGGGACCGCCTCCTGATGGGGACGTACACGCAGCTCTCCACGTCGGATTCCGGGGCTCTCTGTCCTGCCCGAAGGCCCAGCTGGCCTGCGGGTCCTTAGAGTGGCAAAAACCTCCGAAAACTGAGACTGAGGGTCCGGTGGGTGTCTGCACTTTTGTGCTGGGCACCCCAGGGAGGCCCGGGGGCTGGCTGGACAACGTGGTCTGCTGGGCGGGGGGGGGGGTGTTGGAGGAGCAACTGATGCCCTTTGCACTTTGGGTAGCAAGAGTCTGAGGTGTCTCTGAGCCCTGTGCCCTGTGGGGGCGGGGCGGGGGGGAGGAGGAGGAGGAAGAGGAGGAGGAGGAGGTGGGAAGGGCCGGGGCCTGCAGTCCTGTTCCCGGGGGTGGCACGGCAAGTGGCTTCTTCCACAGGCTGCTTGGCCTGGGCTCCCTGCACCTGGGCCTTTGGAGGACCGGCCCTGTGCTTGCCAACACTTCCTGCAGGGACCCAGAGCTGGGAGGTGGCATCTCTCAGCCCTGGGTCGGGCAGAGCCCCAGCGGGCCATGCCCACAACCTCTCTCAGCACCGGTCCCCCAGAAGGCTCCTTTGGGACCAGGATTCTCTTGCGGTGACTCTTTAAGGTCTGGCCCCTGGATGGAGGGGCACCAGGAGTAGAGGAGCAGGAAGGGGAAGGGGGTGGCCGTGCGAGGGGACACTTTGAGGCCAAGTCCCAGCTTCAGCCTGATCCTCCTGGGAACCCCGCTCTGAGACAAGGAGCCGGGCTTCGCATTCCCACAGCAGCCAGTCGTGGGCTGAGGACACCTGGGGCGTTGGGAACTCCCTGGCTTCTCCTTGGTTTAACGTCTAGAGCTGCTTGTGAATCGCGCCGCCACACACACCCGAGCGCAGGTGTCTTCCGCACAGACTGCGGGCCTCGCTCTTCTGAATGCCGCTAGCTCGCCACCCACCCACGGGTGAACCTGGTCAGGGTGCTTTCTCTCAGGGGCAGACTCTTTTCCGGGCGGGCTACCGGTGTCTCTGTTTGCTCGTTTCTTTCTTCCATTTCGGGAAAGTCTTCCTTGCTGGCTGTGGAAATCTCCTATGCCTTCCCTCGCCTATTCTGTCAGCTTTAAAATTCTCTTTCAGTTGCCACCCTCACAGATGGATTAGGAAACTCTTTCCGGTGCACTCATTAGTGAAATGACCTCCAGGAAGCTGGAATCCAATATCTAATGGCCGATTTTTAGCGAGTCCACACGCCAGGGTGGTCGGGGTCCAATGCAGCCCCGGCCAGGCCCAGGCCCCTTGGACTGGGCCACAGGAGGACACGGAGGAGGGTCCCGGCCCCCACGAAGCGGTGCCGGCAGTTCTCCACGGGCTTGGGCGTTTTCCAGAGGTAGGAGATGGAGGGGACTGATTTCTTCAGCGCCCCCCAAACCACGCCACCCCACCCCACCCATGGGACACATCCCCAGAGAGAGACGCCCCATACACTGGCTGTGCCCCAGCCCTGGCCCGGGGGAATAGGCGGCAGCCCACCCACAGGGCGAGGGGGGGGCGCAGCTGAAAGGGGTTGTGGTGGAGGGCGGCCCCTGGCTGGTGTCAAAGGGCGAGCGTCCCGCGCTTGCGCAGTCAGCGGCAGCGACGCGCTGGGGGTTGGCAGCGGGTAGGTGAAGGAGCCCGGGCGAGGAGACGAGGGGGGCTGGGAGGGCTCCACCTTGGCGAATCCAGCCGTGGAGGCGCATCTTGTGTGAGTGTGAGTGAGTGTGAGTGTGTGTGTGTGTGTATAGAGAGACAGCCCCCCACCCCGCCCCGCCCATCACCCCCGTCCCTGGGAGCCCGCGGGACCCGGCCGGCGAACTCAACCGGCCCGGCCCGGCGCGGGGCCTGGGGCGGGAGGCGGCGGCGGGGAAGCCCAGAGAGGCTCGGCTTCTCGAGCGGGGCAGGGCCGTCCTCCGCCGCCATCTAGGGCCACACCACCCTGAACGCCCCCGATCTCGTCTGGTCTCGGAAGCTAAGCAGGGTCGGGCCTGGTTAGTACTTGGATGGGAGACCGCCTGGGAATACCGGGTGCCACAGGCTGCTGCTTTTTTTTTTTTTTTTTTTTTTTTTGCCTCTTGTTCTGTCCCCTTTCTGGGAGCGCGGCGGCGGCCCGGGGTGGGGGTCACCCCCACCCTCAGCGCCCGCGCGGTGCCTGGCGCCCCAGCCCGCACCGTGGGGCCTCCTCTTGTCCCAAGCCGCGACACCGCCGCCACGCGGCAGCATGCGTGGCATCTGGACTGTCAGGTCTCAGACCAAAGGTCTGCTCTGTGGGAACCGACACGCTGGAGGAAACCTTGAGAGTCTGAGAGGGGAGGGAGTTCCAGAAGAAGGCCAGGATGTCATTTTGAGGGAGTATGTGACCAGAACTCGTCCCGTTGCTTTTGGGGTTCTATGGGCTACACGCAGGAATCTTTGGTGGTGGCACCTGATGTTGGGGGATCCGGAGTCACACCCAGACCTGCTCCACAGGCCTCCTTTTACTTTTCTCTTCGGATTCATTATTTTTAAAAAGTGTCTCTTACCTCTAGGATTGCATTTTCTTTTCTCTCTCTTTTAAAGCAGATGATGGGAGTACAAGTATTCAGGTGACATGTGTTGCCCGTGCCGCCCTCCCCCCTGTGTTCTTTTTTTTTTTTTTTTGAGACAGAGTCTCGTTTTGCTGCCCAGGCTAGAGTGAGTGCCATGGCGTCAGCCTAGCTCACAGCAACCTCAATCTCCGGGCTCAAGCAATCCTGCTGCCTCAGCCTCCCGAGTAGTTGGGACTACAGGCATGCACCACCACGCCCGGCTGCGTTTTTCTATATATATTAGTTGGCCAATTAATTTCTTTCTATTTTTAGTAGAGACGGGGTCTCGCTCTTGCTCAGGCTGGTTTCGAACTCCTGACCTGGAGCAATCCGCCCGCCTCGGCCTCCCAGAGAGCTAGGATTACAGGCGTGAGCCACCGCGCCCGGCCCCCCCTGTGTTCTTATTCATATACCTCTCATGTTGTTCCAGCGTATTGTGGGGGTACCAATGTTAAGGTCGGGTGCCTTGCCCTCTCCAAGTCTCCCCCCTCGGGTCAGAGCTTCAAGTGCGCCCATCCCCCAGTCGGTGCGCACCCACCCCATGCCTAATGGATGTGTATGCCCCTCCCCTCCCCCCACCCAACCGACACCCACCCGATGAAGGTGATTCCTCTCTGTCCACTTAGGTGTCCATCCGTTCGTACCAGTTTGCCGGTGAGCGCGCTCACGTGGTGCTCCTGTGTCCATTCTTGGGATACTTGGCCTACTGGAACGGGTTCCAGCTGTGGCCAGGAGAACACGAGAGGCGCCCTATCACCGCTGCTCCTCACAGCCGAATGGCACTCCGTGGTGTCCACGCGCCACATTTTATTGATGCACTCCTGGATGGATGGGCACTCGGGTCGCTTCCACGTCTTTGGGATTGTGAATTGTGCCCTAACTGTAACCCTAACCCTTACCCAGCCCGTCTCCTCTGCCCCTGCCTGACACGCTCCTTCCCGCCCGGCCTCTCAACGTCCTCGGCCCCTGCCTGACCGGCTCCTCCGTCGCCTGGGCCTTCCAAGGGCTTGGTGTGGATGCTGCTTCCAGGAAGCCCTCCAGAAACCCGGCAGCAGGGTGGCCGCAGCAGTCTCCAGCAGCCGTCCCTAAGTCGCGTGAGTGCGGGGGACGTGCCCCCCGCTGTGGCGCGGGGGCCCAGCCTGGTGTCTTCCCTGAGGCCCTGCGGCTGCCGGCTGGGCTGCCGCTCCCCGCAAGGGGAGAGCCGCGGAGGTGGGGACCGCCTCATGATGGGGACGTACACGCAGCTCTCCACGTCGGATTCCGGGGCTCTCTGTCCTGCCCGAAGGCCCAGCTGGCCTGCGGGTCCTTAGAGTGGCAAAAACCTCCGAAAACTGAGACTGAGGGTCCGGTGGGTGTCTGCACTTTTGTGCTGGGCACCCCAGGGAGGCCCGGGGGCTGGCTGGACAACGTGGTCTGCTGGGCGGGGGGGGGGGTGTTGGAGGAGCAACTGATGCCCTTTGCACTTTGGGTAGCAAGAGTCTGAGGTGTCTCTGAGCCCTGTGCCCTGTGGGGGCGGGGCGGGGGGGAGGAGGAGGAGGAGGAGGAGGAGGTGGGAAGGGCGGGGCCTGCAGTCCTGTTCCCGGGGTGGCACGGCAAGTGGCTTCTTCCACAGGCTGCTTGGCCTGGGCTCCCTGCACCTGGGCCTTTGGAGGACCGGCCCTGTGCTTGCCAACACTTCCTGCAGGGACCCAGAGCTGGGAGGTGGCATCTCTCAGCCCTGGGTCGGGCAGAGCCCCAGCGGGCCATGCCCACAACCTCTCTCAGCACCGGTCCCCCAGAAGGCTCCTTTGGGACCAGGATTCTCTTGCGGTGACTCTTTAAGGTCTGGCCCCTGGATGGAGGGGCACCAGGAGTAGAGGAGCAGGAAGGGGAAGGGGGTGGCCATGCGAGGGGACACTTTGAGGCCAAGTCCCAGCTTCAGCCTGATCCTCCTGGGAACCCCGCTCTGAGACAAGGAGCCGGGCTTCGCATTCCCACAGCAGCCAGTCGTGGGCTGAGGACACCTGGGGCGTTGGGAACTCCCTGGCTTCTCCTTGGTTTAACATCTAGAGCTGCTTGTGAATCGCGCCGCCACACACACCCGAGCGCAGGTGTCTTCCGCACAGACTGCGGGCCTCGCTCTTCTGAATGCCGCTAGCTCGCCACCCACCCACGGGTGAACCTGGTCAGGGTGCTTTCTCTCAGGGGCAGACTCTTTTCCGGGCGGGCTACCGGTGTCTCTGTTTGCTCGTTTCTTTCTTCCATTTCGGGAAAGTCTTCCTTGCTGGCTGTGGAAATCTCCTATGCCTTCCCTCGCCTATTCTGTCAGCTTTAAAATTCTCTTTCAGTTGCCACCCTCACAGATGGATTAGGAAACTCTTTCCGGTGCACTCATTAGTGAAATGACCTCCAGGAAGCTGGAATCCAATATCTAATGGCCGATTTTTAGCGAGTCCACACGCCAGGGTGGTCGGGGTCCAATGCAGCCCCGGCCAGGCCCAGGCCCCTTGGACTGGGCCACAGGAGGACACTGAGGAGGGTCCCGGCCCCCACGAAGCGGTGCCGGCAGTTCTCCACGGGCTTGGGCGTTTTCCAGAGGTAGGAGATGGAGGGGACTGATTTCTTCAGCGCCCCCCAAACCACGCCACCCCACCCCACCCATGGGACACATCCCCAGAGAGAGACGCCCCATACACTGGCTGTGCCCCAGCCCTGGCCCGGGGGAATAGGCGGCAGCCCACACACAGGGCAAGGGGGGGGGCGCAGCTGAAAGGGGTTGTGGGGGAGGGCGGCCCCTGGCTGGGGTCAAAGGGCGAGCGTCCCGTGCGTGCGCAGTCAGCGGCAGCGACGCGCTGGGGGTGGGCAGCGGGTAGGTGAAGGAGGCCGGGCGAGGAGACGAGGGGGGCTGGGAGGGCTCCACCTTGGCGAGTCCAGCCGTGGAGGCGCATCTTGTGTGAGTGTGAGTGTGAGTGTGTGTGTGTGTGTGTAGAGAGAGACAGCCCCCCACCCCGCCCCGCCCCGCCCCGCCCCGCCCATCACCCCGGACCCTGGGAGCCCGCGGGACCAGGCCGGCCCGGCCCGGCCCGGCGCGGGGCCTGGGGCGGGAGGCGGCGGCGGGGAAGCCCAGAGAGGCTCGGCTTCTCGAGCGGGGCAGGGGCGCCCTCCGCCGCCGTCTAGGGCCACACCACCCTGAACGCCCCCGATCTCGTCTGGTCTCGGAAGCTAAGCAGGGTCGGGCCTGGTTAGTACTTGGATGGGAGACCGCCTGGGAATACCGGGTGCCACAGGCTGCTGCTTTTTTTTTTTTTTTTTTTTTTTTTTGCCTCTTGTTCTGTCCCCTTTCTGGGAGCTCGGCGGCGGCCCGGGGTGGGGGTCACCCCCACCCTCAGCGCGCGCGCGGTGCCTGGCGCCCCAGCCCGCACCGTGGGGCCTCCTCTTGTCCCAAGCCGCGACACCGCCGCCACGCGGCAGCATGCGTGGCATCTGGACTGTCAGGTCTCAGACCAAAGGTCTGCTCTGTGGGAACCGACACGCTGGAGGAAACCTTGAGAGTCTGAGAGGGGAGGGAGTTCCAGAAGAAGGCCAGGATGTCATTTTGAGGGAGTATGTGACCAGAACTCGTCCCGTTGCTTTTGGGGTTCTATGGGCTACACGCAGGAATCTTTGGTGGTGGCACCTGATGTTGGGGGATCCGGAGTCACACCCAGACCTGCTCCACAGGCCTCCTTTTACTTTTCTCTTCGGATTCATTATTTTTAAAAAGTGTCTCTTACCTCTAGGATTGCATTTTCTTTTCTCTCTCTTTTCAAGCAGATGATGGGAGTACAAGTATTCAGGTGACATGTGTTGCCCGTGCCGCCCTCCCCCCTGTGTTCTTTTTTTTTTTTTTTTTTTTGAGACAGAGTCTCGTTTTGCTGCCCAGGCTAGAGTGAGTGCCATGGCGTCAGCCTAGCTCACAGCAACCTCAATCTCCGGGCTCAAGCAATCCTGCTGCCTCAGCCTCCCGAGTAGTTGGGACTACAGGCATGCACCACCACGCCCGGCTGTGTTTTTCTATATATATTAGTTGGCCAATTAATTTCTCTCTATTTTTAGTAGAGACGGGGTCTCGCTCTTGCTCAGGCTGGTTTCGAACTCCTGACCTGGAGCAATCCGCCCGCCTCGGCCTCCCAGAGAGCTAGGATTACAGGCGTGAGCCACCGCGCCCGGCCCCCCCTGTGTTCTTATTCATATACCTCTCATGTTGTTCCAGCGTATTGTGGGGGTACCAATGTTAAGGTCGGGTGCCTTGCCCTCTCCAAGCCTCCCCCCTCGGGTCAGAGCTTCAAGTGCGCCCATCCCCCAGTCGGTGCGCACCCACCCCATGCCTAATGGATGTGTATGCCCCTCCCCTCCCCCCACCCGCCCGACACCCACCCGATGAAGGTGATTCCTCTCTGTCCACTTAGGCGTCCATCCGTTCGTACCAATTTGCTGGTGAGCGCGCTCACGTGGTGCTCGTGTGTCCATTCTTGGGATACTTGGCCTACTGGAACGGGTTCCAGCTCTGGCCAGGAGAACACGAGAGGCGCCCTCTCACCGCTGCTCCTCACAGCCGAATGGCACTCCGTGGTGTCCACGTGCCACATTTTATTGATGCACTCCTGGATGGATGGGCACTCGGG
This sequence comes from Microcebus murinus, assembly GCF_040939455.1. Lineage (NCBI taxonomy): Eukaryota > Metazoa > Chordata > Mammalia > Primates > Cheirogaleidae > Microcebus > Microcebus murinus. The sequence goes on along the minus strand of NC_134119.1, from coordinate 73,800,255 downwards.
TCGCTTCCACGTCTTTGGGATTGTGAATTGTGCCCTAACTGTAACCCTAACCCTTACCCAGCCCGTCTCCTCTGCCCCTGCCTGACGCACTCCTCCCCGGCCAGGCCCGTCACTGTCCTGGGCCCCCGCCTGACCGGCTCCTCCCCGCCCGGCCTGTCACCGTCCTCTGCCCCTGTCTGACACGCTCCTTCCCGCCCGGCCTCTCACCGTCCTCGGCCCCTGCCTGACCGGCTCCTCCGTCGCCTGGGCCTTCCAAGGGCTTGGTGTGGATGCTGCTTCCAGGAAGCCCTCCAGAAACCCGGCAGCAGGGTGGCCGCAGCAGTCTCCAGCAGCCGTCCCTAAGTCGCGTGAGTGCGGGGGACGTGCCCCCGCTGTGCCGCGGGGGCCCAGCCTGGTGTCTTCCCTGAGGCCCTGCGGCTGCCGGCTGGGCTGCCGCTCCCCGCAAGGGGAGAGCCGCGGAGGTGGGGACCGCCTCCTGATGGGGACGTACACGCAGCTCTCCACGTCGGATTCCGGGGCTCTCTGTCCTGCCCGAAGGCCCAGCTGGCCTGCGGGTCCTTAGAGTGGCAAAAACCTCCGAAAACTGAGACTGAGGGTCCGGTGGGTGTCTGCACTTTTGTGCTGGGCACCCCAGGGAGGCCCGGGGGCTGGCTGGACAACGTGGTCTGCTGGGCGGGGGGGGGGGGGTGTTGGAGGAGCAACTGATGCCCTTTGCACTTTGGGTAGCAAGAGTCTGAGGTGTCTCTGAGCCCTGTGCCCTGTGGGGGCGGGGCGGGGGGGAGGAGGAGGAGGAGGAGGAGGAGGTGGGAAGGGCGGGGCCTGCAGTCCTGTTCCCGGGGTGGCACGGCAAGTGGCTTCTTCCACAGGCTGCTTGGCCTGGGCTCCCTGCACCTGGGCCTTTGGAGGACCGGCCCTGTGCTTGCCAACACTTCCTGCAGGGACCCAGAGCTGGGAGGTGGCATCTCTCAGCCCTGGGTCGGGCAGAGCCCCAGCGGGCCATGCCCACAACCTCTCTCAGCACCGGTCCCCCAGAAGGCTCCTTTGGGACCAGGATTCTCTTGCGGTGACTCTTTAAGGTCTGGCCCCTGGATGGAGGGGCACCAGGAGTAGAGGAGCAGGAAGGGGAAGGGGGTGGCCGTGCGAGGGGACACTTTGAGGCCAAGTCCCAGCTTCAGCCTGATCCTCCTGGGAACCCCGCTCTGAGACAAGGAGCCGGGCTTCGCATTCCCACAGCAGCCAGTCGTGGGCTGAGGACACCTGGGGCGTTGGGAACTCCCTGGCTTCTCCTTGGTTTAACATCTAGAGCTGCTTGTGAATCGCGCCGCCACACACACCCGAGCGCAGGTGTCTTCCGCACAGACTGCGGGCCTCGCTCTTCTGAATGCCGCTAGCTCGCCACCCACCCACGGGTGAACCTGGTCAGGGTGCTTTCTCTCAGGGGCAGACTCTTTTCCGGGCGGGCTACCGGTGTCTCTGTTTGCTCGTTTCTTTCTTCCATTTCGGGAAAGTCTTCCTTGCTGGCTGTGGAAATCTCCTATGCCTTCCCTCGCCTATTCTGTCAGCTTTAAAATTCTCTTTCAGTTGCCACCCTCACAGATGGATTAGGAAACTCTTTCCGGTGCACTCATTAGTGAAATGACCTCCAGGAAGCTGGAATCCAATATCTAATGGCCGATTTTTAGCGAGTCCACACGCCAGGGTGGTCGGGGTCCAATGCAGCCCCGGCCAGGCCCAGGCCCCTTGGACTGGGCCACAGGAGGACACTGAGGAGGGTCCCGGCCCCCACGAAGCGGTGCCGGCAGTTCTCCACGGGCTTGGGCGTTTTCCAGAGGTAGGAGATGGAGGGGACTGATTTCTTCAGCGCCCCCCAAACCACGCCACCCCACCAAACCCATGGGACACATCCCCAGAGAGAGACGCCCCATACACTGGCTGTGCCCCAGCCCTGGCCCGGGGGAATAGGCGGCAGCCCACACACAGGGCGAGGGGGGGGGCGCAGCTGAAAGGGGTTGTGGGGGAGGGCGGCCCCTGGCTGGGGTCAAAGGGCAAGCGTCCCGCGCATGCGCAGTCAGCGGCAGCGACGCGCTGGGGGTGGGCAGCGGGTAGGTGAAGGAGGCCGGGCGAGGAGACGAGGGGGGCTGGGAGGGCTCCACCTTGGCGAGTCCAGCCGTGGAGGCGCATCTTGTGTGAGTGTGAGTGAGTGTGAGTGTGTGTGTGTGTGTGTAGAGAGAGACAGCCCCCCACCCCGCCCCGCCCCGCCCCGCCCCGCCCATCACCCCGGACCCTGGGAGCCCGGGGGACCAGGCCGGCCCGGCCCGGCCCGGCGCGGGGCCTGGGGCGGGAGGCGGCGGCGGGGAAGCCCAGAGAGGCTCGGCTTCTCGAGCGGGGCAGGGGCGCCCTCCGCCGCCGTCTAGGGCCACAACACCCTGAACGCCCCCGATCTCGTCTGGTCTCGGAAGCTAAGCAGGGTCGGGCCTGGTTAGTACTTGGATGGGAGACCGCCTGGGAATACCGGGTGCCACAGGCTGCTGCTTTTTTTTTTTTTTTTTTTTTTTTTTTGCCTCTTGTTCTGTCCCCTTTCTGGGAGCGCGGCGGCGGCCCGGGGTGGGGGTCACCCCCACCCTCAGCGCGCGCGCGGTGCCTGGCGCCCCAGCCCGCACCGTGGGGCCTCCTCTTGTCCCAAGCCGCGACACCGCCGCCACGCGGCAGCATGCGTGGCATCTGGACTGTCAGGTCTCAGACCAAAGGTCTGCTCTGTGGGAACCGACACGCTGGAGGAAACCTTGAGAGTCTGAGAGGGGAGGGAGTTCCAGAAGAAGGCCAGGATGTCATTTTGAGGGAGTATGTGACCAGAACTCGTCCCGTTGCTTTTGGGGTTCTATGGGCTACACGCAGGAATCTTTGGTGGTGGCACCTGATGTTGGGGGATCCGGAGTCACACCCAGACCTGCTCCACAGGCCTCCTTTTACTTTTCTCTTCGGATTCATTATTTTTAAAAAGTGTCTCTTACCTCTAGGATTGCATTTTCTTTTCTCTCTCTTTTCAAGCAGATGATGGGAGTACAAGTATTCAGGTGACATGTGTTGCCCGTGCCGCCCTCCCCCCTGTGTTCTTTTTTTTTTTTTTTTTTTGAGACAGAGTCTCGTTTTGCTGCCCAGGCTAGAGTGAGTGCCATGGCGTCAGCCTAGCTCACAGCAACCTCAATCTCCGGGCTCAAGCAATCCTGCTGCCTCAGCCTCCCGAGTAGTTGGGACTACAGGCATGCACCACCACGCCCGGCTGTGTTTTTCTATATATATTAGTTGGCCAATTAATTTCTCTCTATTTTTAGTAGAGACGGGGTCTCGCTCTTGCTCAGGCTGGTTTCGAACTCCTGACCTGGAGCAATCCGCCCGCCTCGGCCTCCCAGAGAGCTAGGATTACAGGCGTGAGCCACCGCGCCCGGCCCCCCCTGTGTTCTTATTCATATACCTCTCATGTTGTTCCAGCGTATTGTGGGGGTACCAATGTTAAGGTCGGGTGCCTTGCCCTCTCCAAGCCTCCCCCCTCGGGTCAGAGCTTCAAGTGCGCCCATCCCCCAGTCGGTGCGCACCCACCCCATGCCTAATGGATGTGTATGCCCCTCCCCTCCCCCCACCCGCCCGACACCCACCCGATGAAGGTGATTCCTCTCTGTCCACTTAGGCGTCCATCCGTTCGTACCAATTTGCTGGTGAGCGCGCTCACGTGGTGCTCGTGTGTCCATTCTTGGGATACTTGGCCTACTGGAACGGGTTCCAGCTCTGGCCAGGAGAACACGAGAGGCGCCCTCTCACCGCTGCTCCTCACAGCCGAATGGCACTCCGTGGTGTCCACGTGCCACATTTTATTGATGCACTCCTGGATGGATGGGCACTCGGGTCGCTTCCACGTCTTTGGGATTGTGAATTGTGCCCTAACTGTAACCCTAACCCTTACCCAGCCCGTCTCCTCTGCCCCTGCCTGACGCACTCCTCCCCGGCCAGGCCCGTCACTGTCCTGGGCCCCCGCCTGACCGGCTCCTCCCCGCCCGGCCTGTCACCGTCCTCTGCCCCTGTCTGACACGCTCCTTCCCGCCCGGCCTCTCACCGTCCTCGGCCCCTGCCTGACCGGCTCCTCCGTCGCCTGGGCCTTCCAAGGGCTTGGTGTGGATGCTGCTTCCAGGAAGCCCTCCAGAAACCCGGCAGCAGGGTGGCCGCAGCAGTCTCCAGCAGCCGTCCCTAAGTCGCGTGAGTGCGGGGGACGTGCCCCCGCTGTGCCGCGGGGGCCCAGCCTGGTGTCTTCCCTGAGGCCCTGCGGCTGCCGGCTGGGCTGCCGCTCCCCGCAAGGGGAGAGCCGCGGAGGTGGGGACCGCCTCCTGATGGGGACATACACGCAGCTCTCCACGTCGGATTCCGGGGCTCTCTGTCCTGCCCGAAGGCCCAGCTGGCCTGCGGGTCCTTAGAGTGGCAAAAACCTCCGAAAACTGAGACTGAGGGTCCGGTGGGTGTCTGCACTTTTGTGCTGGGCACCCCAGGGAGGCCCGGGGGCTGGCTGGACAACGTGGTCTGCTGGGCGGGGGGGGGGTGTTGGAGGAGCAACTGATGCCCTTTGCACTTTGGGTAGCAAGAGTCTGAGGTGTCTCTGAGCCCTGTGCCCTGTGGGGGCGGGGCGGGGGGGAGGAGGAGGAGGAGGAGGAGGAGGTGGGAAGGGCCGGGGCCTGCAGTCCTGTTCCCGGGGTGGCACGGCAAGTGGCTTCTTCCACAGGCTGCTTGGCCTGGGCTCCCTGCACCTGGGCCTTTGGAGGACCGGCCCTGTGCTTGCCAACACTTCCTGCAGGGACCCAGAGCTGGGAGGTGGCATCTCTCAGCCCTGCGTCGGGCAGAGCCCCAGCGGGCCATGCCCACAACCTCTCTCAGCACCGGTCCCCCAGAAGGCTCCTTTGGGACCAGGATTCTCTTGCGGTGACTCTTTAAGGTCTGGCCCCTGGATGGAGGGGCACCAGGAGTAGAGGAGCAGGAAGGGGAAGGGGGTGGCCGTGCGAGGGGACACTTTGAGGCCAAGTCCCAGCTTCAGCCTGATCCTCCTGGGAACCCCGCTCTGAGACAAGGAGCCGGGCTTCGCATTCCCACAGCAGCCAGTCGTGGGCTGAGGACACCTGGGGCGTTGGGAACTCCCTGGCTTCTCCTTGGTTTAACGTCTAGAGCTGCTTGGGAATCGCGCCGCCACACACACCCGAGCGCAGGTGTCTTCCGCACAGACTGCGGGCCTCGCTCTTCTGAATGCCGCTAGCACGCCACCCACCCACGGGTGAACCTGGTCAGGGTGCTTTCTCTCAGGGGCAGACTCTTTTCCGGGCGGGCTACCGGTGTCTCTGTTTGCTCGTTTCTTTCTTCCATTTCGGGAAAGTCTTCCTTGCTGGGTGTGGAAATCTCCTATGCCTTCCCTCGCCTATTCTGTCAGCTTTAAAATTCTCTTTCAGTTGCCACCCTCACAGATGGATTAGGAAACTCTTTCCGGTGCACTCATTAGTGAAATGACCTCCAGGAAGCTGGAATCCAATATCTAATGGCCGATTTTTAGCGAGTCCACACGCCAGGGTGGTCGGGGTCCAATGCAGCCCCGGCCAGGCCCAGGCCCCTTGGACTGGGCCACAGGAGGACACGGAGGAGGGTCCCGGCCCCCACGAAGCGGTGCCGGCAGTTCTCCACGGGCTTGGGCGTTTTCCAGAGGTAGGAGATGGAGGGGACTGATTTCTTCAGCGCCCCCCAAACCACGCCACCCCACCCCACCCATGGGACACATCCCCAGAGAGAGACGCCCCATACACTGGCTGTGCCCCAGCCCTGGCCCGGGGGAATAGGCGGCAGCCCACCCACAGGGCGAGGGGGGGGCGCAGCTGAAAGGGGTTGTGGGGGAGGGCGGCCCCTTGCTGGGGTCAAAGGGCGAGCGTCCCGTGCGTGCGCAGTCAGCGGCAGGCAGCGACGCGCTGGGGGTGGGCAGCGGGTAGGTGAAGGAGGCCGGGCGAGGAGACGAGGGGGGCTGGGAGGGCTCCACCTTGGCGAGTCCAGCCGTGGAGGCGCATCTTGTGTGAGTGTGAGTGAGTGTGAGTGTGTGTGTGTGTGTATAGAGAGACAGCCCCCCACCCCGCCCCGCCCCGCCCCGCCCCGCCCATCACCCCCGTCCCTGGGAGCCCGCGGGACCCGGCCGGCGAACTCAACCGGCCCGGCCCGGCGCGGGGCCTGGGGCGGGAGGCGGCGGCGGGGAAGCCCAGAGAGGCTCGGCTTCTCGAGCGGGGCAGGGGCGCCCTCCGCCGCCGTCTAGGGCCACACCACCCTGAACGCCCCCGATCTCGTCTGGTCTCGGAAGCTAAGCAGGGTCGGGCCTGGTTAGTACTTGGATGGGAGACCGCCTGGGAATACCGGGTGCCACAGGCTGCTGCTTTTTTTTTTTTTTTTTTTTTTTTTTGCCTCTTGTTCTGTCCCCTTTCTGGGAGCGCGGCGGCGGCCCGGGGTGGGGGTCACCCCCACCCTCAGCGCCCGCGCGGTGCCTGGCGCCCCAGCCCGCACCGTGGGGCCTCCTCTTGTCCCAAGCCGCGACACCGCCGCCACGCGGCAGCATGCGTGGCATCTGGACTGTCAGGTCTCAGACCAAAGGTCTGCTCTGTGGGAACCGACACGCTGGAGGAAACCTTGAGAGTCTGAGAGGGGAGGGAGTTCCAGAAGAAGGCCAGGATGTCATTTTGAGGGAGTATGTGACCAGAACTCGTCCCGTTGCTTTTGGGGTTCTATGGGCTACACGCAGGAATCTTTGGTGGTGGCACCTGATGTTGGGGGATCCGGAGTCACACCCAGACCTGCTCCACAGGCCTCCTTTTACTTTTCTCTTCGGATTCATTATTTTTAAAAAGTGTCTCTTACCTCTAGGATTGCATTTTCTTTTCTCTCTCTTTTCAAGCAGATGATGGGAGTACAAGTATTCAGGTGACATGTGTTGCCCGTGCCGCCCTCCCCCCTGTGTTCTTTTTTTTTTATTTTTTGAGACAGAGTCTCGTTTTGCTGCCCAGGCTAGAGTGAGTGCCATGGCGTCAGCCTAGCTCACAGCAACCTGAATCTCCGGGCTCAAGCAATCCTGCTGCCTCAGCCTCCCGAGTAGTTGGGACTACAGGCATGCACCACCACGCCCGGCTGTGTTTCTCTATATGTATTAGTTGGCCAATTAATTTCTTTCTATTTTTAGTAGAGACGGGGTCTCGCTCTTGCTCAGGCTGGTTTCGAACTCCTGACCTGGAGCAATCCGCCCGCCTCGGCCTCCCAGAGAGCTAGGATTACAGGCGTGAGCCACCGCGCCCGGCCCCCCCTGTGTTCTTATTCATATACCTCTCATGTTGTTCCAGCGTATTGTGGGGGTACCAATGTTAAGGTCGGGTGCCTTGCCCTCTCCAAGCCTCCCCCCTCGGGTCAGAGCTTCAAGTGCGCCCATCCCCCAGTCGGTGCGCACCCACCCCATGCCTAATGGATGTGTATGCCCCTCCCCTCCCCCCACCCGCCCGACACCCACCCGATGAAGGTGATTCCTCTCTGTCCACTTAGGTGTCCATCCGTTCGTACCAATTTGCTGGTGAGCGCGCTCACGTGGTGCTCGTGTGTCCATTCTTGGGATACTTGGCTTACTGGAACGGGTTCCAGCTCTGGCCAGGAGAACACGAGAGGCGCCCTCTCACCACTGCTCCTCACAGCCGAATGGCACTCCGTGGTGTCCACGCGCCACATTTTATTGATGCACTCCTGGATGGATGGGCACTCGGGTCGCTTCCACGTCTTTGGGATTGTGAATTGTGCCCTAACTGTAACCCTAACCCTTACCCAGCCCGTCTCCTCTGCCCCTGCCTGACGCACTCCTCCCCGGCCAGGCCCGTCACTGTCCTGGGCCCCCGCCTGACCGGCTCCTCCACGCCCGGCCTGTCACCGTCCTCTGCCCCTGCCTGACACGCTCCTTCCCCCCCGGCCTCTCACCGTCCTCGGCCCCTGCCTGACCGGCTCCTCCGTCGCCTGGGCCTTCCAAGGGCTTGGTGTGGATGCTGCTACCAGGAAGCCCTCCAGAAACCCGGCAGCAGGGTGGCCGCAGCAGTCTCCAGCAGCCGTCCCTAAGTCGCGTGAGTGCGGGGGACGTGCCCCCGCTGTGCCGCGGGGGCCCAGCCTGGTGTCTTCCCTGAGGCCCTGCGGCTGCCGGCTGGGCTGCCGCTCCCCGCAAGGGGAGAGCCGCGGAGGTGGGGACCGCCTCCTGATGGGGACGTACACGCAGCTCTCCACGTCGGATTCCGGGGCTCTCTGTCCTGCCCGAAGGCCCAGCTGGCCTGCGGGTCCTTAGAGTGGCAAAAACCTCCGAAAACTGAGACTGAGGGTCCGGTGGGTGTCTGCACTTTTGTGCTGGGCACCCCAGGGAGGCCCGGGGGCTGGCTGGACAACGTGGTCTGCTGGGCGGGTGGGGGGTGTTGGAGGAGCAACTGATGCCCTTTGCACTTTGGGTAGCAAGAGTCTGAGGTGTCTCTGAGCCCTGTGCCCTGTGGGGGCGGGGCGGGGGGGAGGAGGAGGAGGAGGAGGAGGAGGAGGAGGTGGGAAGGGCCGGGACCTGCAGTCCTGTTCCCGGGGGTGGCACGGCAAGTGGCTTCTTCCACAGGCTGCTTGGCCTGGGCTCCCTGCACCTGGGCCTTTGGAGGACCGGCCCTGTGCTTGCCAACACTTCCTGCAGGGACCCAGAGCTGGGAGGTGGCATCTCTCAGCCCTGGGTCGGGCAGAGCCCCAGCGGGCCATGCCCACAACCTCTCTCAGCACCGGTCCCCCAGAAGGCTCCTTTGGGACCAGGATTCTCTTGCGGTGACTCTTTAAGGTCTGGCCCCTGGATGGAGGGGCACCAGGAGTAGAGGAGCAGGAAGGGGAAGGGGGTGGCCATGCGAGGGGACACTTTGAGGCCAAGTCCCAGCTTCAGCCTGATCCTCCTGGGAACCCCGCTCTGAGACAAGGAGCCGGGCTTCGCATTCCCACAGCAGCCAGTCGTGGGCTGAGGACACCTGGGGCGTTGGGAACTCCCTGGCTTCTCCTTGGTTTAACGTCTAGAGCTGCTTGTGAATCGCGCCGCCACACACACCCGAGCGCAGGTGTCTTCCGCACAGACTGCGGGCCTCGCTCTTCTGAATGCCGCTAGCTCGCCACCCACCCACGGGTGAACCTGGTCAGGGTGCTTTCTCTCAGGGGCAGACTCTTTTCCGGGCGGGCTACCGGTGTCTCTGTTTGCTCGTTTCTTTCTTCCATTTCGGGAAAGTCTTCCTTGCTGGCTGTGGAAATCTCCTATGCCTTCCCTCGCCTATTCTGTCAGCTTTAAAATTCTCTTTCAGTTGCCACCCTCACAGATGGATTAGGAAACTCTTTCCGGTGCACTCATTAGTGAAATGACCTCCAGGAAGCTGGAATCCAATATCTAATGGCCGATTTTTAGCGAGTCCACACGCCAGGGTGGTCGGGGTCCAATGCAGCCCCGGCCAGGCCCAGGCCCCTTGGACTGGGCCACAGGAGGACACGGAGGAGGGTCCCGGCCCCCACGAAGCGGTGCCGGCAGTTCTCCACGGGCTTGGGCGTTTTCCAGAGGTAGGAGATGGAGGGGACTGATTTCTTCAGCGCCCCCCAAACCACGCCACCCCACCCCACCCATGGGACACATCCCCAGAGAGAGACGCCCCATACACTGGCTGTGCCCCAGCCCTGGCCCGGGGGAATAGGCGGCAGCCCACCCACAGGGCGAGGGGGGGGGCGCAGCTGAAAGGGGTTGTGGGGGAGGGCGGCCCCTGGCTGGGGTCAAAGGGCGAGCGTCCCGTGCGTGCGCAGTCAGCGGCAGGCAGCGACGCGCTGGGGGTGGGCAGCGGGTAGGTGAAGGAGGCCGGGCGAGGAGACGAGGGGGGCTGGGAGGGCTCCACCTTGGCGAGTCCAGCCATGGAGGCGCATCTTGTGTGAGTGTGAGTGAGTGTGAGTGTGTGTGTGTGTGTGTATAGAGAGACAGCCCCCCACCCCGCCCCGCCCCGCCCCGCCCCGCCCATCACCCCCGTCCCTGGGAGCCCGCGGGACCCGGCCGGCGAACTCAACCGGCCCGGCCCGGCGCGGGGCCTGGGGCGGGAGGCGGCGGCGGGGAAGCCCAGAGAGGCTCGGCTTCTCGAGCGGGGCAGGGGCGCCCTCCGCCGCCGTCTAGGGCCACACCACCCTGAACGCCCCCGATCTCGTCTGGTCTCGGAAGCTAAGCAGGGTCGGGCCTGGTTAGTACTTGGATGGGAGACCGCCTGGGAATACCGGGTGCCACAGGCTGCTGCTTTTTTTTTTTTTTTTTTTTTTTTTTTGCCTCTTGTTCTGTCCCCTTTCTGGGAGCGCGGCGGCGGCCCGGGGTGGGGGTCACCCCCACCCTCAGCGCCCGCGCGGTGCCTGGCGCCCCAGCCCGCACCGTGGGGCCTCCTCTTGTCCCAAGCCGCGACACCGCCGCCACGCGGCAGCATGCGTGGCATCTGGACTGTCAGGTCTCAGACCAAAGGTCTGCTCTGTGGGAACCGACACGCTGGAGGAAACCTTGAGAGTCTGAGAGGGGAGGGAGTTCCAGAAGAAGGCCAGGATGTCATTTTGAGGGAGTATGTGACCAGAACTCGTCCCGTTGCTTTTGGGGTTCTATGGGCTACACGCAGGAATCTTTGGTGGTGGCACCTGATGTTGGGGGATCCGGAGTCACACCCAGACCTGCTCCACAGGCCTCCTTTTACTTTTCTCTTCGGATTCATTATTTTTAAAAAGTGTCTCTTACCTCTAGGATTGCATTTTCTTTTCTCTCTCTTTTCAAGCAGATGATGGGAGTACAAGTATTCAGGTGACATGTGTTGCCCGTGCCGCCCTCCCCCCTGTGTTCTTTTTTTTTTTTTTTTTGAGACAGAGTCTCGTTTTGCTGCCCAGGCTAGAGTGAGTGCCATGGCGTCAGCCTAGCTCACAGCAACCTGAATCTCCGGGCTCAAGCAATCCTGCTGCCTCAGCCTCCCGAGTAGTTGGGACTACAGGCATGCACCACCACGCCCGGCTGTGTTTCTCTATATGTATTAGTTGGCCAATTAATTTCTTTCTATTTTTAGTAGAGACGGGGTCTCGCTCTTGCTCAGGCTGGTTTCGAACTCCTGACCTGGAGCAATCCGCCCGCCTAGGCCTCCCAGAGAGCTAGGATTACAGGCGTGAGCTACCGCGCCCGGCCCCCCCTGTGTTCTTATTCATATACCTCTCATGTTGCTCCAGCGTATTGTGGGGGTACCAATGTTAAGGTCGGGTGCCTTGCCCTCTCCAAGCCTCCCCCCTCGGGTCAGAGCTTCAAGTGCGCCCATCCCCCAGTCGGTGCGCACCCACCCCATGCCTAATGGATGTGTATGCCCCTCCCCTCCCCCCACCCGCCCGACACCCACCCGATGAAGGTGATTCCTCTCTGTCCACTTAGGTGTCCATCCGTTCGTACCAATTTGCTGGTGAGCGCGCTCACGTGGTGCTCGTGTGTCCATTCTTGGGATACTTGGCTTACTGGAACGGGTTCCAGCTCTGGCCAGGAGAACACGAGAGGCGCCCTCTCACCGCTGCTCCTCACAGCCGAATGGCACTCCGTGGTGTCCACGCGCCACATTTTATTGATGCACTCCTGGATGGATGGGCACTCGGGTCGCTTCCACGTCTTTGGGATTGTGAATTGTGCCCTAACTGTAACCCTAACCCTTACCCAGCCCGTCTCCTCTGCCCCTGCCTGACGCACTCCTCCCCGGCCAGGCCCGTCACTGTCCTGGGCCCCCGACTGACCGGCTCCTCCCCGCCCGGCCTGTCACCGTCCTCTGCCCCTGCCTGACACGCTCCTTCCCGCCCGGCCTCTCACCGTCCTCGGCCCCTGCCTGACCGGCTCCTCCGTCGCCTGGGCCTTCCAAGGGCTTGGTGTGGATGCTGCTACCAGGAAGCCCTCCAGAAACCCGGCAGCAGGGTGGCCGCAGCAGTCTCCAGCAGCCGTCCCTAAGTCGCGTGAGTGCGGGGGACGTGCCCCCGCTGTGCCGCGGGGGCCCAGCCTGGTGTCTTCCCTGAGGCCCTGCGGCTGCCGGCTGGGCTGCCGCTCCCCGCAAGGGGAGAGCCGCGGAGGTGGGGACCGCCTCCTGATGGGGACGTACACGCAGCTCTCCACGTCGGATTCCGGGGCTCTCTGTCCTGCCCGAAGGCCCAGCTGGCCTGCGGGTCCTTAGAGTGGCAAAAACCTCCGAAAACTGAGACTGAGGGTCCGGTGGGTGTCTGCACTTTTGTGCTGGGCACCCCAGGGAGGCCCGGGGGCTGGCTGGACAACGTGGTCTGCTGGGCGGGTGGGGGGTGTTGGAGGAGCAACTGATGCCCTTTGCACTTTGGGTAGCAAGAGTCTGAGGTGTCTCTGAGCCCTGTGCCCTGTGGGGGCGGGGCGGGGGGGAGGAGGAGGAGGAGGAGGAGGAGGAGGTGGGAAGGGCCGGGGCCTGCAGTCCTGTTCCCGGGGTGGCACGGCAAGTGGCTTCTTCCACAGGCTGCTTGGCCTGGGCTCCCTGCACCTGGGCCTTTGGAGGACCGGCCCTGTGCTTGCCAACACTTCCTGCAGGGACCCAGAGCTGGGAGGTGGCATCTCTCAGCCCTGGGTCGGGCAGAGCCCCAGCGGGCCATGCCCACAACCTCTCTCAGCACCGGTCCCCCAGAAGGCTCCTTTGGGACCAGGATTCTCTTGCGGTGACTCTTTAAGGTCTGGCCCCTGGATGGAGGGGCACCAGGAGTAGAGGAGCAGGAAGGGGAAGGGGGTGGCCGTGCGAGGGGACACTTTGAGGCCAAGTCCCAGCTTCAGCCTGATCCTCCTGGGAACCCCGCTCTGAGACAAGGAGCCGGGCTTCGCATTCCCACAGCAGCCAGTCGTGGGCTGAGGACACCTGGGGCGTTGGGAACTCCCTGGCTTCTCCTTGGTTTAACGTCTAGAGCTGCTTGTGAATCGCGCCGCCACACACACCCGAGCGCAGGTGTCTTCCGCACAGACTGCGGGCCTCGCTCTTCTGAATGCCGCTAGCTCGCCACCCACCCACGGGTGAACCTGGTCAGGGTGCTTTCTCTCAGGGGCAGACTCTTTTCCGGGCGGGCTACCGGTGTCTCTGTTTGCTCGTTTCTTTCTTCCATTTCGGGAAAGTCTTCCTTGCTGGCTGTGGAAATCTCCTATGCCTTCCCTCGCCTATTCTGTCAGCTTTAAAATTCTCTTTCAGTTGCCACCCTCACAGATGGATTAGGAAACTCTTTCCGGTGCACTCATTAGTGAAATGACCTCCAGGAAGCTGGAATCCAATATCTAATGGCCGATTTTTAGCGAGTCCACACGCCAGGGTGGTCGGGGTCCAATGCAGCCCCGGCCAGGCCCAGGCCCCTTGGACTGGGCCACAGGAGGACACGGAGGAGGGTCCCGGCCCCCACGAAGCGGTGCCGGCAGTTCTCCACGGGCTTGGGCGTTTTCCAGAGGTAGGAGATGGAGGGGACTGATTTCTTCAGCGCCCCCCAAACCACGCCACCCCACCCCACCCATGGGACACATCCCCAGAGAGAGACGCCCCATACACTGGCTGTGCCCCAGCCCTGGCCCGGGGGAATAGGCGGCAGCCCACCCACAGGGCGAGGGGGGGGGCGCAGCTGAAAGGGGTTGTGGGGGAGGGCGGCCCCTGGCTGGGGTCAAAGGGCGAGCGTCCCGCGCGTGCGCAGTCAGCGGCAGGCAGCGACGCGCTGGGGGTGGGCAGCGGGTAGGTGAAGGAGGCCGGGCGAGGAGACGAGGGGGGCTGGGAGGGCTCCACCTTGGCGAGTCCAGCCGTGGAGGCGCATCTTGTGTGAGTGTGAGTGAGTGTGAGTGTGTGTGTGTGTGTATAGAGAGACAGCCCCCCACCCCGCCCCGCCCCGCCCCGCCCCGCCCATCACCCCCGTCCCTGGGAGCCCGCGGGACCCGGCCGGCGAACTCAACCGGCCCGGCCCGGCGCGGGGCCTGGGGCGGGAGGCGGCGGCGGGGAAGCCCAGAGAGGCTCGGCTTCTCGAGCGGGGCAGGGGCGCCCTCCGCCGCCGTCTAGGGCCACACCACCCTGAACGCCCCCGATCTCGTCTGGTCTCGGAAGCTAAGCAGGGTCGGGCCTGGTTAGTACTTGGATGGGAGACCGCCTGGGAATACCGGGTGCCACAGGCTGCTGCTTTTTTTTTTTTTTTTTTTTTTTTTTTGCCTCTTGTTCTGTCCCCTTTCTGGGAGCGCGGCGGCGGCCCGGGGTGGGGGTCACCCCCACCCTCAGCGCCCGCGCGGTGCCTGGCGCCCCAGCCCGCACCGTGGGGCCTCCTCTTGTCCCAAGCCGCGACACCGCCGCCACGCGGCAGCATGCGTGGCATCTGGACTGTCAGGTCTCAGACCAAAGGTCTGCTCTGTGGGAACCGACACGCTGGAGGAAACCTTGAGAGTCTGAGAGGGGAGGGAGTTCCAGAAGAAGGCCAGGATGTCATTTTGAGGGAGTATGTGACCAGAACTCGTCCCGTTGCTTTTGGGGTTCTATGGGCTACACGCAGGAATCTTTGGTGGTGGCACCTGATGTTGGGGGATCCGGAGTCACACCCAGACCTGCTCCACAGGCCTCCTTTTACTTTTCTCTTCGGATTCATTATTTTTAAAAAGTGTCTCTTACCTCTAGGATTGCATTTTCTTTTCTCTCTCTTTTCAAGCAGATGATGGGAGTACAAGTATTCAGGTGACATGTGTTGCCCGTGCCGCCCTCCCCCCTGTGTTCTTTTTTTTTTATTTTTTGAGACAGAGTCTCGTTTTGCTGCCCAGGCTAGAGTGAGTGCCATGGCGTCAGCCTAGCTCACAGCAACCTGAATCTCCGGGCTCAAGCAATCCTGCTGCCTCAGCCTCCCGAGTAGTTGGGACTACAGGCATGCACCACCACGCCCGGCTGTGTTTCTCTATATGTATTAGTTGGCCAATTAATTTCTTTCTATTTTTAGTAGAGACGGGGTCTCGCTCTTGCTCAGGCTGGTTTCGAACTCCTGACCTGGAGCAATCCGCCCGCCTCGGCCTCCCAGAGAGCTAGGATTACAGGCGTGAGCCACCGCGCCCGGCCCCCCCTGTGTTCTTATTCATATACCTCTCATGTTGTTCCAGCGTATTGTGGGGGTACCAATGTTAAGGTCGGGTGCCTTGCCCTCTCCAAGCCTCCCCCCTCGGGTCAGAGCTTCAAGTGCGCCCATCCCCCAGTCGGTGCGCACCCACCCCATGCCTAATGGATGTGTATGCCCCTCCCCTCCCCCCACCCGCCCGACACCCACCCGATGAAGGTGATTCCTCTCTGTCCACTTAGGTGTCCATCCGTTCGTACCAATTTGCTGGTGAGCGCGCTCACGTGGTGCTCGTGTGTCCATTCTTGGGATACTTGGCTTACTGGAACGGGTTCCAGCTCTGGCCAGGAGAACACGAGAGGCGCCCTCTCACCGCTGCTCCTCACAGCCGAATGGCACTCCGTGGTGTCCACGCGCCACATTTTATTGATGCACTCCTGGATGGATGGGCACTCGGGTCGCTTCCACGTCTTTGGGATTGTGAATTGTGCCCTAACTGTAACCCTAACCCTTACCCAGCCCGTCTCCTCTGCCCCTGCCTGACGCACTCCTCCCCGGCCAGGCCCGTCACTGTCCTGGGCCCCCGCCTGACCGGCTCCTCCCCGCCCGGCCTGTCACCGTCCTCTGCCCCTGCCTGACACGCTCCTTCCCGCCCGGCCTCTCACCGTCCTCGGCCCCTGCCTGACCGGCTCCTCCGTCGCCTGGGCCTTCCAAGGGCTTGGTGTGGATGCTGCTACCAGGAAGCCCTCCAGAAACCCGGCAGCAGGGTGGCCGCAGCAGTCTCCAGCAGCCGTCCCTAAGTCGCGTGAGTGCGGGGGACGTGCCCCCGCTGTGCCGCGGGGGCCCAGCCTGGTGTCTTCCCTGAGGCCCTGCGGCTGCCGGCTGGGCTGCCGCTCCCCGCAAGGGGAGAGCCGCGGAGGTGGGGACCGCCTCCTGATGGGGACGTACACGCAGCTCTCCACGTCGGATTCCGGGGCTCTCTGTCCTGCCCGAAGGCCCAGCTGGCCTGCGGGTCCTTAGAGTGGCAAAAACCTCCGAAAACTGAGACTGAGGGTCCGGTGGGTGTCTGCACTTTTGTGCTGGGCACCCCAGGGAGGCCCGGGGGCTGGCTGGACAACGTGGTCTGCTGGGCGGGGGGGGGGGTGTTGGAGGAGCAACTGATGCCCTTTGCACTTTGGGTAGCAAGAGTCTGAGGTGTCTCTGAGCCCTGTGCCCTGTGGGGGCGGGGCGGGGGGGAGGAGGAGGAGGAAGAGGAGGAGGAGGAGGTGGGAAGGGCCGGGGCCTGCAGTCCTGTTCCCGGGGGTGGCACGGCAAGTGGCTTCTTCCACAGGCTGCTTGGCCTGGGCTCCCTGCACCTGGGCCTTTGGAGGACCGGCCCTGTGCTTGCCAACACTTCCTGCAGGGACCCAGAGCTGGGAGGTGGCATCTCTCAGCCCTGGGTCGGGCAGAGCCCCAGCGGGCCATGCCCACAACCTCTCTCAGCACCGGTCCCCCAGAAGGCTCCTTTGGGACCAGGATTCTCTTGCGGTGACTCTTTAAGGTCTGGCCCCTGGATGGAGGGGCACCAGGAGTAGAGGAGCAGGAAGGGGAAGGGGGTGGCCGTGCGAGGGGACACTTTGAGGCCAAGTCCCAGCTTCAGCCTGATCCTCCTGGGAACCCCGCTCTGAGACAAGGAGCCGGGCTTCGCATTCCCACAGCAGCCAGTCGTGGGCTGAGGACACCTGGGGCGTTGGGAACTCCCTGGCTTCTCCTTGGTTTAACGTCTAGAGCTGCTTGTGAATCGCGCCGCCACACACACCCGAGCGCAGGTGTCTTCCGCACAGACTGCGGGCCTCGCTCTTCTGAATGCCGCTAGCTCGCCACCCACCCACGGGTGAACCTGGTCAGGGTGCTTTCTCTCAGGGGCAGACTCTTTTCCGGGCGGGCTACCGGTGTCTCTGTTTGCTCGTTTCTTTCTTCCATTTCGGGAAAGTCTTCCTTGCTGGGTGTGGAAATCTCCTATGCCTTCCCTCGCCTATTCTGTCAGCTTTAAAATTCTCTTTCAGTTGCCACCCTCACAGATGGATTAGGAAACTCTTTCCGGTGCACTCATTAGTGAAATGACCTCCAGGAAGCTGGAATCCAATATCTAATGGCCGATTTTTAGCGAGTCCACACGCCAGGGTGGTCGGGGTCCAATGCAGCCCCGGCCAGGCCCAGGCCCCTTGGACTGGGCCACAGGAGGACACGGAGGAGGGTCCCGGCCCCCACGAAGCGGTGCCGGCAGTTCTCCACGGGCTTGGGCGTTTTCCAGAGGTAGGAGATGGAGGGGACTGATTTCTTCAGCGCCCCCCAAACCACGCCACCCCACCCCACCCATGGGACACATCCCCAGAGAGAGACGCCCCATACACTGGCTGTGCCCCAGCCCTGGCCCGGGGGAATAGGCGGCAGCCCACCCACAGGGCGAGGGGGGGGCGCAGCTGAAAGGGGTTGTGGTGGAGGGCGGCCCCTGGCTGGTGTCAAAGGGCGAGCGTCCCGCGCTTGCGCAGTCAGCGGCAGCGACGCGCTGGGGGTTGGCAGCGGGTAGGTGAAGGAGCCCAGGCGAGGAGACGAGGGGGGCTGGGAGGGCTCCACCTTGGCGAATCCAGCCGTGGAGGCGCATCTTGTGTGAGTGTGAGTGAGTGTGAGTGTGTGTGTGTGTGTATAGAGAGACAGCCCCCCACCCCGCCCCGCCCATCACCCCCGTCCCTGGGAGCCCGCGGGACCCGGCCGGCGAACTCAACCGGCCCGGCCCGGCGCGGGGCCTGGGGCGGGAGGCGGCGGCGGGGAAGCCCAGAGAGGCTCGGCTTCTCGAGCGGGGCAGGGCCGTCCTCCGCCGCCATCTAGGGCCACACCACCCTGAACGCCCCCGATCTCGTCTGGTCTCGGAAGCTAAGCAGGGTCGGGCCTGGTTAGTACTTGGATGGGAGACCGCCTGGGAATACCGGGTGCCACAGGCTGCTGCTTTTTTTTTTTTTTTTTTTTTTTTTTGCCTCTTGTTCTGTCCCCTTTCTGGGAGCGCGGCGGCGGCCCGGGGTGGGGGTCACCCCCACCCTCAGCGCCCGCGCGGTGCCTGGCGCCCCAGCCCGCACCGTGGGGCCTCCTCTTGTCCCAAGCCGCGACACCGCCGCCACGCGGCAGCATGCGTGGCATCTGGACTGTCAGGTCTCAGACCAAAGGTCTGCTCTGTGGGAACCGACACGCTGGAGGAAACCTTGAGAGTCTGAGAGGGGAGGGAGTTCCAGAAGAAGGCCAGGATGTCATTTTGAGGGAGTATGTGACCAGAACTCGTCCCGTTGCTTTTGGGGTTCTATGGGCTACACGCAGGAATCTTTGGTGGTGGCACCTGATGTTGGGGGATCCGGAGTCACACCCAGACCTGCTCCACAGGCCTCCTTTTACTTTTCTCTTCGGATTCATTATTTTTAAAAAGTGTCTCTTACCTCTAGGATTGCATTTTCTTTTCTCTCTCTTTTCAAGCAGATGATGGGAGTACAAGTATTCAGGTGACATGTGTTGCCCGTGCCGCCCTCCCCCCTGTGTTCTTTTTTTTTTTTTTTTGAGACAGAGTCTCGTTTTGCTGCCCAGGCTAGAGTGAGTGCCATGGCGTCAGCCTAGCTCACAGCAACCTCAATCTCCGGGCTCAAGCAATCCTGCTGCCTCAGCCTCCCGAGTAGTTGGGACTACAGGCATGCACCACCACGCCCGGCTGCGTTTTTCTATATATATTAGTTGGCCAATTAATTTCTTTCTATTTTTAGTAGAGACGGGGTCTCGCTCTTGCTCAGGCTGGTTTCGAACTCCTGACCTGGAGCAATCCGCCCGCCTCGGCCTCCCAGAGAGCTAGGATTACAGGCGTGAGCCACCGCGCCCGGCCCCCCCTGTGTTCTTATTCATATACCTCTCATGTTGTTCCAGCGTATTGTGGGGGTACCAATGTTAAGGTCGGGTGCCTTGCCCTCTCCAAGCCTCCCCCCTCGGGTCAGAGCTTCAAGTGCGCCCATCCCCCAGTCGGTGCGCACCCACCCCATGCCTAATGGATGTGTATGCCCCTCCCCTCCCCCCACCCAACCGACACCCACCCGATGAAGGTGATTCCTCTCTGTCCACTTAGGTGTCCATCCGTTCGTACCAGTTTGCCGGTGAGCGCGCTCACGTGGTGCTCCTGTGTCCATTCTTGGGATACTTGGCCTACTGGAACGGGTTCCAGCTGTGGCCAGGAGAACACGAGAGGCGCCCTATCACCGCTGCTCCTCACAGCCGAATGGCACTCCGTGGTGTCCACGCGCCACATTTTATTGATGCACTCCTGGATGGATGGGCACTCGGGTCGCTTCCACGTCTTTGGGATTGTGAATTGTGCCCTAACTGTAACCCTAACCCTTACCCAGCCCGTCTCCTCTGCCCCTGCCTGACACGCTCCTTCCCGCCCGGCCTCTCAACGTCCTCGGCCCCTGCCTGACCGGCTCCTCCGTCGCCTGGGCCTTCCAAGGGCTTGGTGTGGATGCTGCTTCCAGGAAGCCCTCCAGAAACCCGGCAGCAGGGTGGCCGCAGCAGTCTCCAGCAGCCGTCCCTAAGTCGCGTGAGTGCGGGGGACGTGCCCCCCGCTGTGGCGCGGGGGCCCAGCCTGGTGTCTTCCCTGAGGCCCTGCGGCTGCCGGCTGGGCTGCCGCTCCCCGCAAGGGGAGAGCCGCGGAGGTGGGGACCGCCTCATGATGGGGACGTACACGCAGCTCTCCACGTCGGATTCCGGGGCTCTCTGTCCTGCCCGAAGGCCCAGCTGGCCTGCGGGTCCTTAGAGTGGCAAAAACCTCCGAAAACTGAGACTGAGGGTCCGGTGGGTGTCTGCACTTTTCTGCTGGGCACCCCAGGGAGGCCAGGGGGCTGGCTGGACAACGTGGTCTGCTGGGCGGGTGGGGGGTTGGAGGAGCAACTGATGCCCTTTGCACTTTGGGTAGCAAGAGTCTGAGGTGTCTCTGAGCCCTGTGCCCTGTGGGGGCGGGGCGGGGGTTAGGAGGAGGAGGAGGAGGAGGAGGTGGGAAGGGCGGGGCCTGCAGTCCTGTTCCCGGGGTGGCACGGCAAGTGGCTTCTTCCACAGGCTGCTTGGCCTGGGCTCCCTGCACCTGGGCCTTTGGAGGACCGGCCCTGTGCTTGCCAACACTTCCTGCAGGGACCCAGAGCTGGGAGGTGGCATCTCTCAGCCCTGGGTCGGGCAGAGCCCCAGCGGGCCATGCCCACAACCTCTCTCAGCACCGGTCCCCCAGAAGGCTCCTTTGGGACCAGGATTCTCTTGCGGTGACTCTTTAAGGTCTGGCCCCTGGATGGAGGGGCACCAGGAGTAGAGGAGCAGGAAGGGGAAGGGGGTGGCCATGCGAGGGGACACTTTGAGGCCAAGTCCCAGCTTCAGCCTGATCCTCCTGGGAACCCCGCTCTGAGACAAGGAGCCGGGCTTCGCATTCCCACAGCAGCCAGTCGTGGGCTGAGGACACCTGGGGCGTTGGGAACTCCCTGGCTTCTCCTTGGTTTAACATCTAGAGCTGCTTGTGAATCGCGCCGCCACACACACCCGAGCGCAGGTGTCTTCCGCACAGACTGCGGGCCTCGCTCTTCTGAATGCCGCTAGCTCGCCACCCACCCACGGGTGAACCTGGTCAGGGTGCTTTCTCTCAGGGGCAGACTCTTTTCCGGGCGGGCTACCGGTGTCTCTGTTTGCTCGTTTCTTTCTTCCATTTCGGGAAAGTCTTCCTTGCTGGCTGTGGAAATCTCCTATGCCTTCCCTCGCCTATTCTGTCAGCTTTAAAATTCTCTTTCAGTTGCCACCCTCACAGATGGATTAGGAAACTCTTTCCGGTGCACTCATTAGTGAAATGACCTCCAGGAAGCTGGAATCCAATATCTAATGGCCGATTTTTAGCGAGTCCACACGCCAGGGTGGTCGGGGTCCAATGCAGCCCCGGCCAGGCCCAGGCCCCTTGGACTGGGCCACAGGAGGACACTGAGGAGGGTCCCGGCCCCCACGAAGCGGTGCCGGCAGTTCTCCACGGGCTTGGGCGTTTTCCAGAGGTAGGAGATGGAGGGGACTGATTTCTTCAGCGCCCCCCAAACCACGCCACCCCACCCCACCCATGGGACACATCCCCAGAGAGAGACGCCCCATACACTGGCTGTGCCCCAGCCCTGGCCCGGGGGAATAGGCGGCAGCCCACACACAGGGCAAGGGGGGGGGCGCAGCTGAAAGGGGTTGTGGGGGAGGGCGGCCCCTGGCTGGGGTCAAAGGGCGAGCGTCCCGCGCGTGCGCAGTCAGCGGCAGCGACGCGCTGGGGGTGGGCAGCGGGTAGGTGAAGGAGGCCGGGCGAGGAGACGAGGGGGGCTGGGAGGGCTCCACCTTGGCGAGTCCAGCCGTGGAGGCGCATCTTGTGTGAGTGTGAGTGTGAGTGTGTGTGTGTGTGTGTAGAGAGAGACAGCCCCCCACCCCGCCCCGCCCCGCCCCGCCCCGCCCATCACCCCGGACCCTGGGAGCCCGCGGGACCAGGCCGGCCCGGCCCGGCCCGGCGCGGGGCCTGGGGCGGGAGGCGGCGGCGGGGAAGCCCAGAGAGGCTCGGCTTCTCGAGCGGGGCAGGGGCGCCCTCCGCCGCCGTCTAGGGCCACACCACCCTGAACGCCCCCGATCTCGTCTGGTCTCGGAAGCTAAGCAGGGTCGGGCCTGGTTAGTACTTGGATGGGAGACCGCCTGGGAATACCGGGTGCCACAGGCTGCTGCTTTTTTTTTTTTTTTTTTTTTTTTTTGCCTCTTGTTCTGTCCCCTTTCTGGGAGCTCGGCGGCGGCCCGGGGTGGGGGTCACCCCCACCCTCAGCGCGCGCGCGGTGCCTGGCGCCCCAGCCCGCACCGTGGGGCCTCCTCTTGTCCCAAGCCGCGACACCGCCGCCACGCGGCAGCATGCGTGGCATCTGGACTGTCAGGTCTCAGACCAAAGGTCTGCTCTGTGGGAACCGACACGCTGGAGGAAACCTTGAGAGTCTGAGAGGGGAGGGAGTTCCAGAAGAAGGCCAGGATGTCATTTTGAGGGAGTATGTGACCAGAACTCGTCCCGTTGCTTTTGGGGTTCTATGGGCTACACGCAGGAATCTTTGGTGGTGGCACCTGATGTTGGGGGATCCGGAGTCACACCCAGACCTGCTCCACAGGCCTCCTTTTACTTTTCTCTTCGGATTCATTATTTTTAAAAAGTGTCTCTTACCTCTAGGATTGCATTTTCTTTTCTCTCTCTTTTCAAGCAGATGATGGGAGTACAAGTATTCAGGTGACATGTGTTGCCCGTGCCGCCCTCCCCCCTGTGTTCTTTTTTTTTTTTTTTTTTTTTGAGACAGAGTCTCGTTTTGCTGCCCAGGCTAGAGTGAGTGCCATGGCGTCAGCCTAGCTCACAGCAACCTCAATCTCCGGGCTCAAGCAATCCTGCTGCCTCAGCCTCCCGAGTAGTTGGGACTACAGGCATGCACCACCACGCCCGGCTGTGTTTTTCTATATATATTAGTTGGCCAATTAATTTCTCTCTATTTTTAGTAGAGACGGGGTCTCGCTCTTGCTCAGGCTGGTTTCGAACTCCTGACCTGGAGCAATCCGCCCGCCTCGGCCTCCCAGAGAGCTAGGATTACAGGCGTGAGCCACCGCGCCCGGCCCCCCCTGTGTTCTTATTCATATACCTCTCATGTTGTTCCAGCGTATTGTGGGGGTACCAATGTTAAGGTCGGGTGCCTTGCCCTCTCCAAGCCTCCCCCCTCGGGTCAGAGCTTCAAGTGCGCCCATCCCCCAGTCGGTGCGCACCCACCCCATGCCTAATGGATGTGTATGCCCCTCCCCTCCCCCCACCCGCCCGACACCCACCCGATGAAGGTGATTCCTCTCTGTCCACTTAGGCGTCCATCCGTTCGTACCAATTTGCTGGTGAGCGCGCTCACGTGGTGCTCGTGTGTCCATTCTTGGGATACTTGGCCTACTGGAACGGGTTCCAGCTCTGGCCAGGAGAACACGAGAGGCGCCCTCTCACCGCTGCTCCTCACAGCCGAATGGCACTCCGTGGTGTCCACGTGCCACATTTTATTGATGCACTCCTGGATGGATGGGCACTCGGGTCGCTTCCACGTCTTTGGGATTGTGAATTGTGCCCTAACTGTAACCCTAACCCTTACCCAGCCCGTCTCCTCTGCCCCTGCCTGACGCACTCCTCCCCGGCCAGGCCCGTCACTGTCCTGGGCCTCCGCCTGACCGGCTCCTCCCCGCCCGGCCTGTCACCGTCCTCTGCCCCTGTCTGACACGCTCCTTCCCGCCCGGCCTCTCACCGTCCTCGGCCCCTGCCTGACCGGCTCCTCCGTCGCCTGGGCCTTCCAAGGGCTTGGTGTGGATGCTGCTTCCAGGAAGCCCTCCAGAAACCCGGCAGCAGGGTGGCCGCAGCAGTCTCCAGCAGCCGTCCCTAAGTCGCGTGAGTGCGGGGGACGTGCCCCCGCTGTGCCGCGGGGGCCCAGCCTGGTGTCTTCCCTGAGGCCCTGCGGCTGCCGGCTGGGCTGCCGCTCCCCGCAAGGGGAGAGCCGCGGAGGTGGGGACCGCCTCCTGATGGGGACGTACACGCAGCTCTCCACGTCGGATTCCGGGGCTCTCTGTCCTGCCCGAAGGCCCAGCTGGCCTGCGGGTCCTTAGAGTGGCAAAAACCTCCGAAAACTGAGACTGAGGGTCCGGTGGGTGTCTGCACTTTTGTGCTGGGCACCCCAGGGAGGCCCGGGGGCTGGCTGGACAACGTGGTCTGCTGGGCGGGGGGGGGGGGTGTTGGAGGAGCAACTGATGCCCTTTGCACTTTGGGTAGCAAGAGTCTGAGGTGTCTCTGAGCCCTGTGCCCTGTGGGGGCGGGGCGGGGGGGAGGAGGAGGAGGAGGAGGAGGAGGTGGGAAGGGCGGGGCCTGCAGTCCTGTTCCCGGGGTGGCACGGCAAGTGGCTTCTTCCACAGGCTGCTTGGCCTGGGCTCCCTGCACCTGGGCCTTTGGAGGACCGGCCCTGTGCTTGCCAACACTTCCTGCAGGGACCCAGAGCTGGGAGGTGGCATCTCTCAGCCCTGGGTCGGGCAGAGCCCCAGCGGGCCATGCCCACAACCTCTCTCAGCACCGGTCCCCCAGAAGGCTCCTTTGGGACCAGGATTCTCTTGCGGTGACTCTTTAAGGTCTGGCCCCTGGATGGAGGGGCACCAGGAGTAGAGGAGCAGGAAGGGGAAGGGGGTGGCCGTGCGAGGGGACACTTTGAGGCCAAGTCCCAGCTTCAGCCTGATCCTCCTGGGAACCCCGCTCTGAGACAAGGAGCCGGGCTTCGCATTCCCACAGCAGCCAGTCGTGGGCTGAGGACACCTGGGGCGTTGGGAACTCCCTGGCTTCTCCTTGGTTTAACATCTAGAGCTGCTTGTGAATCGCGCCGCCACACACACCCGAGCGCAGGTGTCTTCCGCACAGACTGCGGGCCTCGCTCTTCTGAATGCCGCTAGCTCGCCACCCACCCACGGGTGAACCTGGTCAGGGTGCTTTCTCTCAGGGGCAGACTCTTTTCCGGGCGGGCTACCGGTGTCTCTGTTTGCTCGTTTCTTTCTTCCATTTCGGGAAAGTCTTCCTTGCTGGCTGTGGAAATCTCCTATGCCTTCCCTCGCCTATTCTGTCAGCTTTAAAATTCTCTTTCAGTTGCCACCCTCACAGATGGATTAGGAAACTCTTTCCGGTGCACTCATTAGTGAAATGACCTCCAGGAAGCTGGAATCCAATATCTAATGGCCGATTTTTAGCGAGTCCACACGCCAGGGTGGTCGGGGTCCAATGCAGCCCCGGCCAGGCCCAGGCCCCTTGGACTGGGCCACAGGAGGACACTGAGGAGGGTCCCGGCCCCCACGAAGCGGTGCCGGCAGTTCTCCACGGGCTTGGGCGTTTTCCAGAGGTAGGAGATGGAGGGGACTGATTTCTTCAGCGCCCCCCAAACCACGCCACCCCACCCCACCCATGGGACACATCCCCAGAGAGAGACGCCCCATACACTGGCTGTGCCCCAGCCCTGGCCCGGGGGAATAGGCGGCAGCCCACACACAGGGCGAGGGGGGGGGCGCAGCTGAAAGGGGTTGTGGGGGAGGGCGGCCCCTGGCTGGGGTCAAAGGGCGAGCGTCCCGCGCGTGCGCAGTCAGCGGCAGCGACGCGCTGGGGGTGGGCAGCGGGTAGGTGAAGGAGGCCGGGCGAGGAGACGAGGGGGGCTGGGAGGGCTCCACCTTGGCGAGTCCAGCCGTGGAGGCGCATCTTGTGTGAGTGTGAGTGAGTGTGAGTGTGTGTGTGTGTGTGTAGAGAGAGACAGCCCCCCACCCCGCCCCGCCCCGCCCCGCCCCGCCCATCACCCCGGACCCTGGGAGCCCGCGGGACCAGGCCGGCCCGGCCCGGCCCGGCGCGGGGCCTGGGGCGGGAGGCGGCGGCGGGGAAGCCCAGAGAGGCTGGGCTTCTCGAGCGGGGCAGGGGCGCCCTCCGCCGCCGTCTAGGGCCACACCACCCTGAACGCCCCCGATCTCGTCTGGTCTCGGAAGCTAAGCAGGGTCGGGCCTGGTTAGTACTTGGATGGGAGACCGCCTGGGAATACCGGGTGCCACAGGCTGCTGCTTTTTTTTTTTTTTTTTTTTTTTTTTTGCCTCTTGTTCTGTCCCCTTTCTGGGAGCGCGGCGGCGGCCCGGGGTGGGGGTCACCCCCACCCTCAGCGCGCGCGGTGCCTGGCGCCCCAGCCCGCACCGTGGGGCCTCCTCTTGTCCCAAGCCGCGACACCGCCGCCACGCGGCAGCATGCGTGGCATCTGGACTGTCAGGTCTCAGACCAAAGGTCTGCTCTGTGGGAACCGACACGCTGGAGGAAACCTTGAGAGTCTGAGAGGGGAGGGAGTTCCAGAAGAAGGCCAGGATGTCATTTTGAGGGAGTATGTGACCAGAACTCGTCCCGTTGCTTTTGGGGTTCTATGGGCTACACGCAGGAATCTTTGGTGGTGGCACCTGATGTTGGGGGATCCGGAGTCACACCCAGACCTGCTCCACAGGCCTCCTTTTACTTTTCTCTTCGGATTCATTATTTTTAAAAAGTGTCTCTTACCTCTAGGATTGCATTTTCTTTTCTCTCTCTTTTCAAGCAGATGATGGGAGTACAAGTATTCAGGTGACATGTGTTGCCCGTGCCGCCCTCCCCCCTGTGTTCTTTTTTTTTTTTTTTTTTTTGAGACAGAGTCTCGTTTTGCTGCCCAGGCTAGAGTGAGTGCCATGGCGTCAGCCTAGCTCACAGCAACCTCAATCTCCGGGCTCAAGCAATCCTGCTGCCTCAGCCTCCCGAGTAGTTGGGACTACAGGCATGCACCACCACGCCCGGCTGTGTTTTTCTATATATATTAGTTGGCCAATTAATTTCTCTCTATTTTTAGTAGAGACGGGGTCTCGCTCTTGCTCAGGCTGGTTTCGAACTCCTGACCTGGAGCAATCCGCCCGCCTCGGCCTCCCAGAGAGCTAGGATTACAGGCGTGAGCCACCGCGCCCGGCCCCCCCTGTGTTCTTATTCATATACCTCTCATGTTGTTCCAGCGTATTGTGGGGGTACCAATGTTAAGGTCGGGTGCCTTGCCCTCTCCAAGCCTCCCCCCTCGGGTCAGAGCTTCAAGTGCGCCCATCCCCCAGTCGGTGCGCACCCACCCCATGCCTAATGGATGTGTATGCCCCTCCCCTCCCCCCACCCGCCCGACACCCACCCGATGAAGGTGATTCCTCTCTGTCCACTTAGGCGTCCATCCGTTCGTACCAATTTGCTGGTGAGCGCGCTCACGTGGTGCTCGTGTGTCCATTCTTGGGATACTTGGCCTACTGGAACGGGTTCCAGCTCTGGCCAGGAGAACACGAGAGGCGCCCTCTCACCGCTGCTCCTCACAGCCGAATGGCACTCCGTGGTGTCCACGTGCCACATTTTATTGATGCACTCCTGGATGGATGGGCACTCGGGTCGCTTCCACGTCTTTGGGATTGTGAATTGTGCCCTAACTGTAACCCTAACCCTTACCCAGCCCGTCTCCTCTGCCCCTGCCTGACGCACTCCTCCCCGGCCAGGCCCGTCACTGTCCTGGGCCCCCGCCTGACCGGCTCCTCCCCGCCCGGCCTGTCACCGTCCTCTGCCCCTGTCTGACACGCTCCTTCCCGCCCGGCCTCTCACCGTCCTCGGCCCCTGCCTGACCGGCTCCTCCGTCGCCTGGGCCTTCCAAGGGCTTGGTGTGGATGCTGCTTCCAGGAAGCCCTCCAGAAACCCGGCAGCAGGGTGGCCGCAGCAGTCTCCAGCAGCCGTCCCTAAGTCGCGTGAGTGCGGGGGACGTGCCCCCGCTGTGCCGCGGGGGCCCAGCCTGGTGTCTTCCCTGAGGCCCTGCGGCTGCCGGCTGGGCTGCCGCTCCCCGCAAGGGGAGAGCCGCGGAGGTGGGGACCGCCTCCTGATGGGGACATACACGCAGCTCTCCACGTCGGATTCCGGGGCTCTCTGTCCTGCCCGAAGGCCCAGCTGGCCTGCGGGTCCTTAGAGTGGCAAAAACCTCCGAAAACTGAGACTGAGGGTCCGGTGGGTGTCTGCACTTTTGTGCTGGGCACCCCAGGGAGGCCCGGGGGCTGGCTGGACAACGTGGTCTGCTGGGCGGGGGGGGGGTGTTGGAGGAGCAACTGATGCCCTTTGCACTTTGGGTAGCAAGAGTCTGAGGTGTCTCTGAGCCCTGTGCCCTGTGGGGGCGGGGCGGGGGGGAGGAGGAGGAGGAGGAGGAGGAGGTGGGAAGGGCCGGGGCCTGCAGTCCTGTTCCCGGGGTGGCACGGCAAGTGGCTTCTTCCACAGGCTGCTTGGCCTGGGCTCCCTGCACCTGGGCCTTTGGAGGACCGGCCCTGTGCTTGCCAACACTTCCTGCAGGGACCCAGAGCTGGGAGGTGGCATCTCTCAGCCCTGCGTCGGGCAGAGCCCCAGCGGGCCATGCCCACAACCTCTCTCAGCACCGGTCCCCCAGAAGGCTCCTTTGGGACCAGGATTCTCTTGCGGTGACTCTTTAAGGTCTGGCCCCTGGATGGAGGGGCACCAGGAGTAGAGGAGCAGGAAGGGGAAGGGGGTGGCCGTGCGAGGGGACACTTTGAGGCCAAGTCCCAGCTTCAGCCTGATCCTCCTGGGAACCCCGCTCTGAGACAAGGAGCCGGGCTTCGCATTCCCACAGCAGCCAGTCGTGGGCTGAGGACACCTGGGGCGTTGGGAACTCCCTGGCTTCTCCTTGGTTTAACGTCTAGAGCTGCTTGGGAATCGCGCCGCCACACACACCCGAGCGCAGGTGTCTTCCGCACAGACTGCGGGCCTCGCTCTTCTGAATGCCGCTAGCACGCCACCCACCCACGGGTGAACCTGGTCAGGGTGCTTTCTCTCAGGGGCAGACTCTTTTCCGGGCGGGCTACCGGTGTCTCTGTTTGCTCGTTTCTTTCTTCCATTTCGGGAAAGTCTTCCTTGCTGGGTGTGGAAATCTCCTATGCCTTCCCTCGCCTATTCTGTCAGCTTTAAAATTCTCTTTCAGTTGCCACCCTCACAGATGGATTAGGAAACTCTTTCCGGTGCACTCATTAGTGAAATGACCTCCAGGAAGCTGGAATCCAATATCTAATGGCCGATTTTTAGCGAGTCCACACGCCAGGGTGGTCGGGGTCCAATGCAGCCCCGGCCAGGCCCAGGCCCCTTGGACTGGGCCACAGGAGGACACGGAGGAGGGTCCCGGCCCCCACGAAGCGGTGCCGGCAGTTCTCCACGGGCTTGGGCGTTTTCCAGAGGTAGGAGATGGAGGGGACTGATTTCTTCAGCGCCCCCCAAACCACGCCACCCCACCCCACCCATGGGACACATCCCCAGAGAGAGACGCCCCATACACTGGCTGTGCCCCAGCCCTGGCCCGGGGGAATAGGCGGCAGCCCACCCACAGGGCGAGGGGGGGGCGCAGCTGAAAGGGGTTGTGGGGGAGGGCGGCCCCTTGCTGGGGTCAAAGGGCGAGCGTCCCGTGCGTGCGCAGTCAGCGGCAGGCAGCGACGCGCTGGGGGTGGGCAGCGGGTAGGTGAAGGAGGCCGGGCGAGGAGACGAGGGGGGCTGGGAGGGCTCCACCTTGGCGAGTCCAGCCGTGGAGGCGCATCTTGTGTGAGTGTGAGTGAGTGTGAGTGTGTGTGTGTGTGTATAGAGAGACAGCCCCCCACCCCGCCCCGCCCCGCCCCGCCCCGCCCATCACCCCCGTCCCTGGGAGCCCGCGGGACCCGGCCGGCGAACTCAACCGGCCCGGCCCGGCGCGGGGCCTGGGGCGGGAGGCGGCGGCGGGGAAGCCCAGAGAGGCTCGGCTTCTCGAGCGGGGCAGGGGCGCCCTCCGCCGCCGTCTAGGGCCACACCACCCTGAACGCCCCCGATCTCGTCTGGTCTCGGAAGCTAAGCAGGGTCGGGCCTGGTTAGTACTTGGATGGGAGACCGCCTGGGAATACCGGGTGCCACAGGCTGCTGCTTTTTTTTTTTTTTTTTTTTTTTTTTGCCTCTTGTTCTGTCCCCTTTCTGGGAGCGCGGCGGCGGCCCGGGGTGGGGGTCACCCCCACCCTCAGCGCCCGCGCGGTGCCTGGCGCCCCAGCCCGCACCGTGGGGCCTCCTCTTGTCCCAAGCCGCGACACCGCCGCCACGCGGCAGCATGCGTGGCATCTGGACTGTCAGGTCTCAGACCAAAGGTCTGCTCTGTGGGAACCGACACGCTGGAGGAAACCTTGAGAGTCTGAGAGGGGAGGGAGTTCCAGAAGAAGGCCAGGATGTCATTTTGAGGGAGTATGTGACCAGAACTCGTCCCGTTGCTTTTGGGGTTCTATGGGCTACACGCAGGAATCTTTGGTGGTGGCACCTGATGTTGGGGGATCCGGAGTCACACCCAGACCTGCTCCACAGGCCTCCTTTTACTTTTCTCTTCGGATTCATTATTTTTAAAAAGTGTCTCTTACCTCTAGGATTGCATTTTCTTTTCTCTCTCTTTTCAAGCAGATGATGGGAGTACAAGTATTCAGGTGACATGTGTTGCCCGTGCCGCCCTCCCCCCTGTGTTCTTTTTTTTTTATTTTTTGAGACAGAGTCTCGTTTTGCTGCCCAGGCTAGAGTGAGTGCCATGGCGTCAGCCTAGCTCACAGCAACCTGAATCTCCGGGCTCAAGCAATCCTGCTGCCTCAGCCTCCCGAGTAGTTGGGACTACAGGCATGCACCACCACGCCCGGCTGTGTTTCTCTATATGTATTAGTTGGCCAATTAATTTCTTTCTATTTTTAGTAGAGACGGGGTCTCGCTCTTGCTCAGGCTGGTTTCGAACTCCTGACCTGGAGCAATCCGCCCGCCTCGGCCTCCCAGAGAGCTAGGATTACAGGCGTGAGCCACCGCGCCCGGCCCCCCCTGTGTTCTTATTCATATACCTCTCATGTTGTTCCAGCGTATTGTGGGGGTACCAATGTTAAGGTCGGGTGCCTTGCCCTCTCCAAGCCTCCCCCCTCGGGTCAGAGCTTCAAGTGCGCCCATCCCCCAGTCGGTGCGCACCCACCCCATGCCTAATGGATGTGTATGCCCCTCCCCTCCCCCCACCCGCCCGACACCCACCCGATGAAGGTGATTCCTCTCTGTCCACTTAGGTGTCCATCCGTTCGTACCAATTTGCTGGTGAGCGCGCTCACGTGGTGCTCGTGTGTCCATTCTTGGGATACTTGGCTTACTGGAACGGGTTCCAGCTCTGGCCAGGAGAACACGAGAGGCGCCCTCTCACCACTGCTCCTCACAGCCGAATGGCACTCCGTGGTGTCCACGCGCCACATTTTATTGATGCACTCCTGGATGGATGGGCACTCGGGTCGCTTCCACGTCTTTGGGATTGTGAATTGTGCCCTAACTGTAACCCTAACCCTTACCCAGCCCGTCTCCTCTGCCCCTGCCTGACGCACTCCTCCCCGGCCAGGCCCGTCACTGTCCTGGGCCCCCGCCTGACCGGCTCCTCCACGCCCGGCCTGTCACCGTCCTCTGCCCCTGCCTGACACGCTCCTTCCCCCCCGGCCTCTCACCGTCCTCGGCCCCTGCCTGACCGGCTCCTCCGTCGCCTGGGCCTTCCAAGGGCTTGGTGTGGATGCTGCTACCAGGAAGCCCTCCAGAAACCCGGCAGCAGGGTGGCCGCAGCAGTCTCCAGCAGCCGTCCCTAAGTCGCGTGAGTGCGGGGGACGTGCCCCCGCTGTGCCGCGGGGGCCCAGCCTGGTGTCTTCCCTGAGGCCCTGCGGCTGCCGGCTGGGCTGCCGCTCCCCGCAAGGGGAGAGCCGCGGAGGTGGGGACCGCCTCCTGATGGGGACGTACACGCAGCTCTCCACGTCGGATTCCGGGGCTCTCTGTCCTGCCCGAAGGCCCAGCTGGCCTGCGGGTCCTTAGAGTGGCAAAAACCTCCGAAAACTGAGACTGAGGGTCCGGTGGGTGTCTGCACTTTTGTGCTGGGCACCCCAGGGAGGCCCGGGGGCTGGCTGGACAACGTGGTCTGCTGGGCGGGTGGGGGGTGTTGGAGGAGCAACTGATGCCCTTTGCACTTTGGGTAGCAAGAGTCTGAGGTGTCTCTGAGCCCTGTGCCCTGTGGGGGCGGGGCGGGGGGGAGGAGGAGGAGGAGGAGGAGGAGGAGGAGGTGGGAAGGGCCGGGACCTGCAGTCCTGTTCCCGGGGGTGGCACGGCAAGTGGCTTCTTCCACAGGCTGCTTGGCCTGGGCTCCCTGCACCTGGGCCTTTGGAGGACCGGCCCTGTGCTTGCCAACACTTCCTGCAGGGACCCAGAGCTGGGAGGTGGCATCTCTCAGCCCTGGGTCGGGCAGAGCCCCAGCGGGCCATGCCCACAACCTCTCTCAGCACCGGTCCCCCAGAAGGCTCCTTTGGGACCAGGATTCTCTTGCGGTGACTCTTTAAGGTCTGGCCCCTGGATGGAGGGGCACCAGGAGTAGAGGAGCAGGAAGGGTTAGGGGGTGGCCATGCGAGGGGACACTTTGAGGCCAAGTCCCAGCTTCAGCCTGATCCTCCTGGGAACCCCGCTCTGAGACAAGGAGCCGGGCTTCGCATTCCCACAGCAGCCAGTCGTGGGCTGAGGACACCTGGGGCGTTGGGAACTCCCTGGCTTCTCCTTGGTTTAACGTCTAGAGCTGCTTGTGAATCGCGCCGCCACACACACCCGAGCGCAGGTGTCTTCCGCACAGACTGCGGGCCTCGCTCTTCTGAATGCCGCTAGCTCGCCACCCACCCACGGGTGAACCTGGTCAGGGTGCTTTCTCTCAGGGGCAGACTCTTTTCCGGGCGGGCTACCGGTGTCTCTGTTTGCTCGTTTCTTTCTTCCATTTCGGGAAAGTCTTCCTTGCTGGCTGTGGAAATCTCCTATGCCTTCCCTCGCCTATTCTGTCAGCTTTAAAATTCTCTTTCAGTTGCCACCCTCACAGATGGATTAGGAAACTCTTTCCGGTGCACTCATTAGTGAAATGACCTCCAGGAAGCTGGAATCCAATATCTAATGGCCGATTTTTAGCGAGTCCACACGCCAGGGTGGTCGGGGTCCAATGCAGCCCCGGCCAGGCCCAGGCCCCTTGGACTGGGCCACAGGAGGACACGGAGGAGGGTCCCGGCCCCCACGAAGCGGTGCCGGCAGTTCTCCACGGGCTTGGGCGTTTTCCAGAGGTAGGAGATGGAGGGGACTGATTTCTTCAGCGCCCCCCAAACCACGCCACCCCACCCCACCCATGGGACACATCCCCAGAGAGAGACGCCCCATACACTGGCTGTGCCCCAGCCCTGGCCCGGGGGAATAGGCGGCAGCCCACACACAGGGCGAGGGGGGGGGCGCAGCTGAAAGGGGTTGTGGGGGAGGGCGGCCCCTGGCTGGGGTCAAAGGGCGAGCGTCCCGCGCGTGCGCAGTCAGCGGCAGCGACGCGCTGGGGGTGGGCAGCGGGTAGGTGAAGGAGGCCGGGCGAGGAGACGAGGGGGGCTGGGAGGGCTCCACCTTGGCGAGTCCAGCCGTGGAGGCGCATCTTGTGTGAGTGTGAGTGAGTGTGAGTGTGTGTGTGTGTGTGTAGAGAGAGACAGCCCCCCACCCCGCCCCGCCCCGCCCCGCCCCGCCCATCACCCCGGACCCTGGGAGCCCGCGGGACCAGGCCGGCCCGGCCCGGCCCGGCGCGGGGCCTGGGGCGGGAGGCGGCGGCGGGGAAGCCCAGAGAGGCTGGGCTTCTCGAGCGGGGCAGGGGCGCCCTCCGCCGCCGTCTAGGGCCACACCACCCTGAACGCCCCCGATCTCGTCTGGTCTCGGAAGCTAAGCAGGGTCGGGCCTGGTTAGTACTTGGATGGGAGACCGCCTGGGAATACCGGGTGCCACAGGCTGCTGCTTTTTTTTTTTTTTTTTTTTTTTTTTTGCCTCTTGTTCTGTCCCCTTTCTGGGAGCGCGGCGGCGGCCCGGGGTGGGGGTCACCCCCACCCTCAGCGCGCGCGGTGCCTGGCGCCCCAGCCCGCACCGTGGGGCCTCCTCTTGTCCCAAGCCGCGACACCGCCGCCACGCGGCAGCATGCGTGGCATCTGGACTGTCAGGTCTCAGACCAAAGGTCTGCTCTGTGGGAACCGACACGCTGGAGGAAACCTTGAGAGTCTGAGAGGGGAGGGAGTTCCAGAAGAAGGCCAGGATGTCATTTTGAGGGAGTATGTGACCAGAACTCGTCCCGTTGCTTTTGGGGTTCTATGGGCTACACGCAGGAATCTTTGGTGGTGGCACCTGATGTTGGGGGATCCGGAGTCACACCCAGACCTGCTCCACAGGCCTCCTTTTACTTTTCTCTTCGGATTCATTATTTTTAAAAAGTGTCTCTTACCTCTAGGATTGCATTTTCTTTTCTCTCTCTTTTCAAGCAGATGATGGGAGTACAAGTATTCAGGTGACATGTGTTGCCCGTGCCGCCCTCCCCCCTGTGTTCTTTTTTTTTTTTTTTTTTTTGAGACAGAGTCTCGTTTTGCTGCCCAGGCTAGAGTGAGTGCCATGGCGTCAGCCTAGCTCACAGCAACCTCAATCTCCGGGCTCAAGCAATCCTGCTGCCTCAGCCTCCCGAGTAGTTGGGACTACAGGCATGCACCACCACGCCCGGCTGTGTTTTTCTATATATATTAGTTGGCCAATTAATTTCTCTCTATTTTTAGTAGAGACGGGGTCTCGCTCTTGCTCAGGCTGGTTTCGAACTCCTGACCTGGAGCAATCCGCCCGCCTCGGCCTCCCAGAGAGCTAGGATTACAGGCGTGAGCCACCGCGCCCGGCCCCCCCTGTGTTCTTATTCATATACCTCTCATGTTGTTCCAGCGTATTGTGGGGGTACCAATGTTAAGGTCGGGTGCCTTGCCCTCTCCAAGCCTCCCCCCTCGGGTCAGAGCTTCAAGTGCGCCCATCCCCCAGTCGGTGCGCACCCACCCCATGCCTAATGGATGTGTATGCCCCTCCCCTCCCCCCACCCGCCCGACACCCACCCGATGAAGGTGATTCCTCTCTGTCCACTTAGGCGTCCATCCGTTCGTACCAATTTGCTGGTGAGCGCGCTCACGTGGTGCTCGTGTGTCCATTCTTGGGATACTTGGCCTACTGGAACGGGTTCCAGCTCTGGCCAGGAGAACACGAGAGGCGCCCTCTCACCGCTGCTCCTCACAGCCGAATGGCACTCCGTGGTGTCCACGTGCCACATTTTATTGATGCACTCCTGGATGGATGGGCACTCGGGTCGCTTCCACGTCTTTGGGATTGTGAATTGTGCCCTAACTGTAACCCTAACCCTTACCCAGCCCGTCTCCTCTGCCCCTGCCTGACGCACTCCTCCCCGGCCAGGCCCGTCACTGTCCTGGGCCCCCGCCTGACCGGCTCCTCCCCGCCCGGCCTGTCACCGTCCTCTGCCCCTGTCTGACACGCTCCTTCCCGCCCGGCCTCTCACCGTCCTCGGCCCCTGCCTGACCGGCTCCTCCGTCGCCTGGGCCTTCCAAGGGCTTGGTGTGGATGCTGCTTCCAGGAAGCCCTCCAGAAACCCGGCAGCAGGGTGGCCGCAGCAGTCTCCAGCAGCCGTCCCTAAGTCGCGTGAGTGCGGGGGACGTGCCCCCGCTGTGCCGCGGGGGCCCAGCCTGGTGTCTTCCCTGAGGCCCTGCGGCTGCCGGCTGGGCTGCCGCTCCCCGAAAGGGGAGAGCCGCGGAGGTGGGGACCGCCTCCTGATGGGGACATACACGCAGCTCTCCACGTCGGATTCCGGGGCTCTCTGTCCTGCCCGAAGGCCCAGCTGGCCTGCGGGTCCTTAGAGTGGCAAAAACCTCCGAAAACTGAGACTGAGGGTCCGGTGGGTGTCTGCACTTTTGTGCTGGGCACCCCAGGGAGGCCCGGGGGCTGGCTGGACAACGTGGTCTGCTGGGCGGGGGGGGGGTGTTGGAGGAGCAACTGATGCCCTTTGCACTTTGGGTAGCAAGAGTCTGAGGTGTCTCTGAGCCCTGTGCCCTGTGGGGGCGGGGCGGGGGGGAGGAGGAGGAGGAGGAGGAGGAGGTGGGAAGGGCCGGGGCCTGCAGTCCTGTTCCCGGGGTGGCACGGCAAGTGGCTTCTTCCACAGGCTGCTTGGCCTGGGCTCCCTGCACCTGGGCCTTTGGAGGACCGGCCCTGTGCTTGCCAACACTTCCTGCAGGGACCCAGAGCTGGGAGGTGGCATCTCTCAGCCCTGCGTCGGGCAGAGCCCCAGCGGGCCATGCCCACAACCTCTCTCAGCACCGGTCCCCCAGAAGGCTCCTTTGGGACCAGGATTCTCTTGCGGTGACTCTTTAAGGTCTGGCCCCTGGATGGAGGGGCACCAGGAGTAGAGGAGCAGGAAGGGGAAGGGGGTGGCCGTGCGAGGGGACACTTTGAGGCCAAGTCCCAGCTTCAGCCTGATCCTCCTGGGAACCCCGCTCTGAGACAAGGAGCCGGGCTTCGCATTCCCACAGCAGCCAGTCGTGGGCTGAGGACACCTGGGGCGTTGGGAACTCCCTGGCTTCTCCTTGGTTTAACGTCTAGAGCTGCTTGGGAATCGCGCCGCCACACACACCCGAGCGCAGGTGTCTTCCGCACAGACTGCGGGCCTCGCTCTTCTGAATGCCGCTAGCACGCCACCCACCCACGGGTGAACCTGGTCAGGGTGCTTTCTCTCAGGGGCAGACTCTTTTCCGGGCGGGCTACCGGTGTCTCTGTTTGCTCGTTTCTTTCTTCCATTTCGGGAAAGTCTTCCTTGCTGGGTGTGGAAATCTCCTATGCCTTCCCTCGCCTATTCTGTCAGCTTTAAAATTCTCTTTCAGTTGCCACCCTCACAGATGGATTAGGAAACTCTTTCCGGTGCACTCATTAGTGAAATGACCTCCAGGAAGCTGGAATCCAATATCTAATGGCCGATTTTTAGCGAGTCCACACGCCAGGGTGGTCGGGGTCCAATGCAGCCCCGGCCAGGCCCAGGCCCCTTGGACTGGGCCACAGGAGGACACGGAGGAGGGTCCCGGCCCCCACGAAGCGGTGCCGGCAGTTCTCCACGGGCTTGGGCGTTTTCCAGAGGTAGGAGATGGAGGGGACTGATTTCTTCAGCGCCCCCCAAACCACGCCACCCCACCCCACCCATGGGACACATCCCCAGAGAGAGACGCCCCATACACTGGCTGTGCCCCAGCCCTGGCCCGGGGGAATAGGCGGCAGCCCACCCACAGGGCGAGGGGGGGGCGCAGCTGAAAGGGGTTGTGGGGGAGGGCGGCCCCTTGCTGGGGTCAAAGGGCGAGCGTCCCGTGCGTGCGCAGTCAGCGGCAGGCAGCGACGCGCTGGGGGTGGGCAGCGGGTAGGTGAAGGAGGCCGGGCGAGGAGACGAGGGGGGCTGGGAGGGCTCCACCTTGGCGAGTCCAGCCGTGGAGGCGCATCTTGTGTGAGTGTGAGTGAGTGTGAGTGTGTGTGTGTGTGTATAGAGAGACAGCCCCCCACCCCGCCCCGCCCCGCCCCGCCCCGCCCATCACCCCCGTCCCTGGGAGCCCGCGGGACCCGGCCGGCGAACTCAACCGGCCCGGCCCGGCGCGGGGCCTGGGGCGGGAGGCGGCGGCGGGGAAGCCCAGAGAGGCTCGGCTTCTCGAGCGGGGCAGGGGCGCCCTCCGCCGCCGTCTAGGGCCACACCACCCTGAACGCCCCCGATCTCGTCTGGTCTCGGAAGCTAAGCAGGGTCGGGCCTGGTTAGTACTTGGATGGGAGACCGCCTGGGAATACCGGGTGCCACAGGCTGCTGCTTTTTTTTTTTTTTTTTTTTTTTTTTTGCCTCTTGTTCTGTCCCCTTTCTGGGAGCGCGGCGGCGGCCCGGGGTGGGGGTCACCCCCACCCTCAGCGCCCGCGCGGTGCCTGGCGCCCCAGCCCGCACCGTGGGGCCTCCTCTTGTCCCAAGCCGCGACACCGCCGCCACGCGGCAGCATGCGTGGCATCTGGACTGTCAGGTCTCAGACCAAAGGTCTGCTCTGTGGGAACCGACACGCTGGAGGAAACCTTGAGAGTCTGAGAGGGGAGGGAGTTCCAGAAGAAGGCCAGGATGTCATTTTGAGGGAGTATGTGACCAGAACTCGTCCCGTTGCTTTTGGGGTTCTATGGGCTACACGCAGGAATCTTTGGTGGTGGCACCTGATGTTGGGGGATCCGGAGTCACACCCAGACCTGCTCCACAGGCCTCCTTTTACTTTTCTCTTCGGATTCATTATTTTTAAAAAGTGTCTCTTACCTCTAGGATTGCATTTTCTTTTCTCTCTCTTTTCAAGCAGATGATGGGAGTACAAGTATTCAGGTGACATGTGTTGCCCGTGCCGCCCTCCCCCCTGTGTTCTTTTTTTTTTATTTTTTGAGACAGAGTCTCGTTTTGCTGCCCAGGCTAGAGTGAGTGCCATGGCGTCAGCCTAGCTCACAGCAACCTGAATCTCCGGGCTCAAGCAATCCTGCTGCCTCAGCCTCCCGAGTAGTTGGGACTACAGGCATGCACCACCACGCCCGGCTGTGTTTCTCTATATGTATTAGTTGGCCAATTAATTTCTTTCTATTTTTAGTAGAGACGGGGTCTCGCTCTTGCTCAGGCTGGTTTCGAACTCCTGACCTGGAGCAATCCGCCCGCCTCGGCCTCCCAGAGAGCTAGGATTACAGGCGTGAGCCACCGCGCCCGGCCCCCCCTGTGTTCTTATTCATATACCTCTCATGTTGTTCCAGCGTATTGTGGGGGTACCAATGTTAAGGTCGGGTGCCTTGCCCTCTCCAAGCCTCCCCCCTCGGGTCAGAGCTTCAAGTGCGCCCATCCCCCAGTCGGTGCGCACCCACCCCATGCCTAATGGATGTGTATGCCCCTCCCCTCCCCCCACCCGCCCGACACCCACCCGATGAAGGTGATTCCTCTCTGTCCACTTAGGTGTCCATCCGTTCGTACCAATTTGCTGGTGAGCGCGCTCACGTGGTGCTCGTGTGTCCATTCTTGGGATACTTGGCTTACTGGAACGGGTTCCAGCTCTGGCCAGGAGAACACGAGAGGCGCCCTCTCACCACTGCTCCTCACAGCCGAATGGCACTCCGTGGTGTCCACGCGCCACATTTTATTGATGCACTCCTGGATGGATGGGCACTCGGGTCGCTTCCACGTCTTTGGGATTGTGAATTGTGCCCTAACTGTAACCCTAACCCTTACCCAGCCCGTCTCCTCTGCCCCTGCCTGACGCACTCCTCCCCGGCCAGGCCCGTCACTGTCCTGGGCCCCCGCCTGACCGGCTCCTCCACGCCCGGCCTGTCACCGTCCTCTGCCCCTGCCTGACACGCTCCTTCCCCCCCGGCCTCTCACCGTCCTCGGCCCCTGCCTGACCGGCTCCTCCGTCGCCTGGGCCTTCCAAGGGCTTGGTGTGGATGCTGCTACCAGGAAGCCCTCCAGAAACCCGGCAGCAGGGTGGCCGCAGCAGTCTCCAGCAGCCGTCCCTAAGTCGCGTGAGTGCGGGGGACGTGCCCCCGCTGTGCCGCGGGGGCCCAGCCTGGTGTCTTCCCTGAGGCCCTGCGGCTGCCGGCTGGGCTGCCGCTCCCCGCAAGGGGAGAGCCGCGGAGGTGGGGACCGCCTCCTGATGGGGACGTACACGCAGCTCTCCACGTCGGATTCCGGGGCTCTCTGTCCTGCCCGAAGGCCCAGCTGGCCTGCGGGTCCTTAGAGTGGCAAAAACCTCCGAAAACTGAGACTGAGGGTCCGGTGGGTGTCTGCACTTTTGTGCTGGGCACCCCAGGGAGGCCCGGGGGCTGGCTGGACAACGTGGTCTGCTGGGCGGGTGGGGGGTGTTGGAGGAGCAACTGATGCCCTTTGCACTTTGGGTAGCAAGAGTCTGAGGTGTCTCTGAGCCCTGTGCCCTGTGGGGGCGGGGCGGGGGGGAGGAGGAGGAGGAGGAGGAGGAGGAGGAGGTGGGAAGGGCCGGGACCTGCAGTCCTGTTCCCGGGGGTGGCACGGCAAGTGGCTTCTTCCACAGGCTGCTTGGCCTGGGCTCCCTGCACCTGGGCCTTTGGAGGACCGGCCCTGTGCTTGCCAACACTTCCTGCAGGGACCCAGAGCTGGGAGGTGGCATCTCTCAGCCCTGGGTCGGGCAGAGCCCCAGCGGGCCATGCCCACAACCTCTCTCAGCACCGGTCCCCCAGAAGGCTCCTTTGGGACCAGGATTCTCTTGCGGTGACTCTTTAAGGTCTGGCCCCTGGATGGAGGGGCACCAGGAGTAGAGGAGCAGGAAGGGTTAGGGGGTGGCCATGCGAGGGGACACTTTGAGGCCAAGTCCCAGCTTCAGCCTGATCCTCCTGGGAACCCCGCTCTGAGACAAGGAGCCGGGCTTCGCATTCCCACAGCAGCCAGTCGTGGGCTGAGGACACCTGGGGCGTTGGGAACTCCCTGGCTTCTCCTTGGTTTAACGTCTAGAGCTGCTTGTGAATCGCGCCGCCACACACACCCGAGCGCAGGTGTCTTCCGCACAGACTGCGGGCCTCGCTCTTCTGAATGCCGCTAGCTCGCCACCCACCCACGGGTGAACCTGGTCAGGGTGCTTTCTCTCAGGGGCAGACTCTTTTCCGGGCGGGCTACCGGTGTCTCTGTTTGCTCGTTTCTTTCTTCCATTTCGGGAAAGTCTTCCTTGCTGGCTGTGGAAATCTCCTATGCCTTCCCTCGCCTATTCTGTCAGCTTTAAAATTC
The DNA here is from genome assembly GCF_040939455.1 of Microcebus murinus. NCBI lineage: Eukaryota > Metazoa > Chordata > Mammalia > Primates > Cheirogaleidae > Microcebus > Microcebus murinus. Next base: position 73,759,738 of record NC_134119.1, on the reverse strand, counting down.
TCTTTCAGTTGCCACCCTCACAGATGGATTAGGAAACTCTTTCCGGTGCACTCATTAGTGAAATGACCTCCAGGAAGCTGGAATCCAATATCTAATGGCCGATTTTTAGCGAGTCCACACGCCAGGGTGGTCGGGGTCCAATGCAGCCCCGGCCAGGCCCAGGCCCCTTGGACTGGGCCACAGGAGGACACGGAGGAGGGTCCCGGCCCCCACGAAGCGGTGCCGGCAGTTCTCCACGGGCTTGGGCGTTTTCCAGAGGTAGGAGATGGAGGGGACTGATTTCTTCAGCGCCCCCCAAACCACGCCACCCCACCCCACCCATGGGACACATCCCCAGAGAGAGACGCCCCATACACTGGCTGTGCCCCAGCCCTGGCCCGGGGGAATAGGCGGCAGCCCACCCACAGGGCGAGGGGGGGGGCGCAGCTGAAAGGGGTTGTGGGGGAGGGCGGCCCCTGGCTGGGGTCAAAGGGCGAGCGTCCCGCGCGTGCGCAGTCAGCGGCAGGCAGCGACGCGCTGGGGGTGGGCAGCGGGTAGGTGAAGGAGGCCGGGCGAGGAGACGAGGGGGGCTGGGAGGGCTCCACCTTGGCGAGTCCAGCCGTGGAGGCGCATCTTGTGTGAGTGTGAGTGAGTGTGAGTGTGTGTGTGTGTGTGTATAGAGAGACAGCCCCCCACCCCGCCCCGCCCCGCCCCGCCCCGCCCATCACCCCCGTCCCTGGGAGCCCGCGGGACCCGGCCGGCGAACTCAACCGGCCCGGCCCGGCGCGGGGCCTGGGGCGGGAGGCGGCGGCGGGGAAGCCCAGAGAGGCTCGGCTTCTCGAGCGGGGCAGGGGCGCCCTCCGCCGCCGTCTAGGGCCACACCACCCTGAACGCCCCCGATCTCGTCTGGTCTCGGAAGCTAAGCAGGGTCGGGCCTGGTTAGTACTTGGATGGGAGACCGCCTGGGAATACCGGGTGCCACAGGCTGCTGCTTTTTTTTTTTTTTTTTTTTTTTTTTTTGCCTCTTGTTCTGTCCCCTTTCTGGGAGCGCGGCGGCGGCCCGGGGTGGGGGTCACCCCCACCCTCAGCGCCCGCGCGGTGCCTGGCGCCCCAGCCCGCACCGTGGGGCCTCCTCTTGTCCCAAGCCGCGACACCGCCGCCACGCGGCAGCATGCGTGGCATCTGGACTGTCAGGTCTCAGACCAAAGGTCTGCTCTGTGGGAACCGACACGCTGGAGGAAACCTTGAGAGTCTGAGAGGGGAGGGAGTTCCAGAAGAAGGCCAGGATGTCATTTTGAGGGAGTATGTGACCAGAACTCGTCCCGTTGCTTTTGGGGTTCTATGGGCTACACGCAGGAATCTTTGGTGGTGGCACCTGATGTTGGGGGATCCGGAGTCACACCCAGACCTGCTCCACAGGCCTCCTTTTACTTTTCTCTTCGGATTCATTATTTTTAAAAAGTGTCTCTTACCTCTAGGATTGCATTTTCTTTTCTCTCTCTTTTCAAGCAGATGATGGGAGTACAAGTATTCAGGTGACATGTGTTGCCCGTGCCGCCCTCCCCCCTGTGTTCTTTTTTTTTTATTTTTTGAGACAGAGTCTCGTTTTGCTGCCCAGGCTAGAGTGAGTGCCATGGCGTCAGCCTAGCTCACAGCAACCTGAATCTCCGGGCTCAAGCAATCCTGCTGCCTCAGCCTCCCGAGTAGTTGGGACTACAGGCATGCACCACCACGCCCGGCTGTGTTTCTCTATATGTATTAGTTGGCCAATTAATTTCTTTCTATTTTTAGTAGAGACGGGGTCTCGCTCTTGCTCAGGCTGGTTTCGAACTCCTGACCTGGAGCAATCCGCCCGCCTCGGCCTCCCAGAGAGCTAGGATTACAGGCGTGAGCCACCGCGCCCGGCCCCCCCTGTGTTCTTATTCATATACCTCTCATGTTGTTCCAGCGTATTGTGGGGGTACCAATGTTAAGGTCGGGTGCCTTGCCCTCTCCAAGCCTCCCCCCTCGGGTCAGAGCTTCAAGTGCGCCCATCCCCCAGTCGGTGCGCACCCACCCCATGCCTAATGGATGTGTATGCCCCTCCCCTCCCCCCACCCGCCCGACACCCACCCGATGAAGGTGATTCCTCTCTGTCCACTTAGGTGTCCATCCGTTCGTACCAATTTGCTGGTGAGCGCGCTCACGTGGTGCTCGTGTGTCCATTCTTGGGATACTTGGCTTACTGGAACGGGTTCCAGCTCTGGCCAGGAGAACACGAGAGGCGCCCTCTCACCGCTGCTCCTCACAGCCGAATGGCACTCCGTGGTGTCCACGCGCCACATTTTATTGATGCACTCCTGGATGGATGGGCACTCGGGTCGCTTCCACGTCTTTGGGATTGTGAATTGTGCCCTAACTGTAACCCTAACCCTTACCCAGCCCGTCTCCTCTGCCCCTGCCTGACGCACTCCTCCCCGGCCAGGCCCGTCACTGTCCTGGGCCCCCGCCTGACCGGCTCCTCCCCGCCCGGCCTGTCACCGTCCTCTGCCCCTGCCTGACACGCTCCTTCCCGCCCGGCCTCTCACCGTCCTCGGCCCCTGCCTGACCGGCTCCTCCGTCGCCTGGGCCTTCCAAGGGCTTGGTGTGGATGCTGCTACCAGGAAGCCCTCCAGAAACCCGGCAGCAGGGTGGCCGCAGCAGTCTCCAGCAGCCGTCCCTAAGTCGCGTGAGTGCGGGGGACGTGCCCCCGCTGTGCCGCGGGGGCCCAGCCTGGTGTCTTCCCTGAGGCCCTGCGGCTGCCGGCTGGGCTGCCGCTCCCCGCAAGGGGAGAGCCGCGGAGGTGGGGACCGCCTCCTGATGGGGACGTACACGCAGCTCTCCACGTCGGATTCCGGGGCTCTCTGTCCTGCCCGAAGGCCCAGCTGGCCTGCGGGTCCTTAGAGTGGCAAAAACCTCCGAAAACTGAGACTGAGGGTCCGGTGGGTGTCTGCACTTTTGTGCTGGGCACCCCAGGGAGGCCCGGGGGCTGGCTGGACAACGTGGTCTGCTGGGCGGGGGGGGGGGTGTTGGAGGAGCAACTGATGCCCTTTGCACTTTGGGTAGCAAGAGTCTGAGGTGTCTCTGAGCCCTGTGCCCTGTGGGGGCGGGGCGGGGGGGAGGAGGAGGAGGAAGAGGAGGAGGAGGAGGTGGGAAGGGCCGGGGCCTGCAGTCCTGTTCCCGGGGGTGGCACGGCAAGTGGCTTCTTCCACAGGCTGCTTGGCCTGGGCTCCCTGCACCTGGGCCTTTGGAGGACCGGCCCTGTGCTTGCCAACACTTCCTGCAGGGACCCAGAGCTGGGAGGTGGCATCTCTCAGCCCTGGGTCGGGCAGAGCCCCAGCGGGCCATGCCCACAACCTCTCTCAGCACCGGTCCCCCAGAAGGCTCCTTTGGGACCAGGATTCTCTTGCGGTGACTCTTTAAGGTCTGGCCCCTGGATGGAGGGGCACCAGGAGTAGAGGAGCAGGAAGGGGAAGGGGGTGGCCGTGCGAGGGGACACTTTGAGGCCAAGTCCCAGCTTCAGCCTGATCCTCCTGGGAACCCCGCTCTGAGACAAGGAGCCGGGCTTCGCATTCCCACAGCAGCCAGTCGTGGGCTGAGGACACCTGGGGCGTTGGGAACTCCCTGGCTTCTCCTTGGTTTAACGTCTAGAGCTGCTTGTGAATCGCGCCGCCACACACACCCGAGCGCAGGTGTCTTCCGCACAGACTGCGGGCCTCGCTCTTCTGAATGCCGCTAGCTCGCCACCCACCCACGGGTGAACCTGGTCAGGGTGCTTTCTCTCAGGGGCAGACTCTTTTCCGGGCGGGCTACCGGTGTCTCTGTTTGCTCGTTTCTTTCTTCCATTTCGGGAAAGTCTTCCTTGCTGGCTGTGGAAATCTCCTATGCCTTCCCTCGCCTATTCTGTCAGCTTTAAAATTCTCTTTCAGTTGCCACCCTCACAGATGGATTAGGAAACTCTTTCCGGTGCACTCATTAGTGAAATGACCTCCAGGAAGCTGGAATCCAATATCTAATGGCCGATTTTTAGCGAGTCCACACGCCAGGGTGGTCGGGGTCCAATGCAGCCCCGGCCAGGCCCAGGCCCCTTGGACTGGGCCACAGGAGGACACGGAGGAGGGTCCCGGCCCCCACGAAGCGGTGCCGGCAGTTCTCCACGGGCTTGGGCGTTTTCCAGAGGTAGGAGATGGAGGGGACTGATTTCTTCAGCGCCCCCCAAACCACGCCACCCCACCCCACCCATGGGACACATCCCCAGAGAGAGACGCCCCATACACTGGCTGTGCCCCAGCCCTGGCCCGGGGGAATAGGCGGCAGCCCACCCACAGGGCGAGGGGGGGGCGCAGCTGAAAGGGGTTGTGGTGGAGGGCGGCCCCTGGCTGGTGTCAAAGGGCGAGCGTCCCGCGCTTGCGCAGTCAGCGGCAGCGACGCGCTGGGGGTTGGCAGCGGGTAGGTGAAGGAGCCCGGGCGAGGAGACGAGGGGGGCTGGGAGGGCTCCACCTTGGCGAATCCAGCCGTGGAGGCGCATCTTGTGTGAGTGTGAGTGAGTGTGAGTGTGTGTGTGTGTGTATAGAGAGACAGCCCCCCACCCCGCCCCGCCCATCACCCCCGTCCCTGGGAGCCCGCGGGACCCGGCCGGCGAACTCAACCGGCCCGGCCCGGCGCGGGGCCTGGGGCGGGAGGCGGCGGCGGGGAAGCCCAGAGAGGCTCGGCTTCTCGAGCGGGGCAGGGCCGTCCTCCGCCGCCATCTAGGGCCACACCACCCTGAACGCCCCCGATCTCGTCTGGTCTCGGAAGCTAAGCAGGGTCGGGCCTGGTTAGTACTTGGATGGGAGACCGCCTGGGAATACCGGGTGCCACAGGCTGCTGCTTTTTTTTTTTTTTTTTTTTTTTTTGCCTCTTGTTCTGTCCCCTTTCTGGGAGCGCGGCGGCGGCCCGGGGTGGGGGTCACCCCCACCCTCAGCGCCCGCGCGGTGCCTGGCGCCCCAGCCCGCACCGTGGGGCCTCCTCTTGTCCCAAGCCGCGACACCGCCGCCACGCGGCAGCATGCGTGGCATCTGGACTGTCAGGTCTCAGACCAAAGGTCTGCTCTGTGGGAACCGACACGCTGGAGGAAACCTTGAGAGTCTGAGAGGGGAGGGAGTTCCAGAAGAAGGCCAGGATGTCATTTTGAGGGAGTATGTGACCAGAACTCGTCCCGTTGCTTTTGGGGTTCTATGGGCTACACGCAGGAATCTTTGGTGGTGGCACCTGATGTTGGGGGATCCGGAGTCACACCCAGACCTGCTCCACAGGCCTCCTTTTACTTTTCTCTTCGGATTCATTATTTTTAAAAAGTGTCTCTTACCTCTAGGATTGCATTTTCTTTTCTCTCTCTTTTAAAGCAGATGATGGGAGTACAAGTATTCAGGTGACATGTGTTGCCCGTGCCGCCCTCCCCCCTGTGTTCTTTTTTTTTTTTTTTTGAGACAGAGTCTCGTTTTGCTGCCCAGGCTAGAGTGAGTGCCATGGCGTCAGCCTAGCTCACAGCAACCTCAATCTCCGGGCTCAAGCAATCCTGCTGCCTCAGCCTCCCGAGTAGTTGGGACTACAGGCATGCACCACCACGCCCGGCTGCGTTTTTCTATATATATTAGTTGGCCAATTAATTTCTTTCTATTTTTAGTAGAGACGGGGTCTCGCTCTTGCTCAGGCTGGTTTCGAACTCCTGACCTGGAGCAATCCGCCCGCCTCGGCCTCCCAGAGAGCTAGGATTACAGGCGTGAGCCACCGCGCCCGGCCCCCCCTGTGTTCTTATTCATATACCTCTCATGTTGTTCCAGCGTATTGTGGGGGTACCAATGTTAAGGTCGGGTGCCTTGCCCTCTCCAAGCCTCCCCCCTCGGGTCAGAGCTTCAAGTGCGCCCATCCCCCAGTCGGTGCGCACCCACCCCATGCCTAATGGATGTGTATGCCCCTCCCCTCCCCCCACCCAACCGACACCCACCCGATGAAGGTGATTCCTCTCTGTCCACTTAGGTGTCCATCCGTTCGTACCAGTTTGCCGGTGAGCGCGCTCACGTGGTGCTCCTGTGTCCATTCTTGGGATACTTGGCCTACTGGAACGGGTTCCAGCTGTGGCCAGGAGAACACGAGAGGCGCCCTATCACCGCTGCTCCTCACAGCCGAATGGCACTCCGTGGTGTCCACGCGCCACATTTTATTGATGCACTCCTGGATGGATGGGCACTCGGGTCGCTTCCACGTCTTTGGGATTGTGAATTGTGCCCTAACTGTAACCCTAACCCTTACCCAGCCCGTCTCCTCTGCCCCTGCCTGACACGCTCCTTCCCGCCCGGCCTCTCAACGTCCTCGGCCCCTGCCTGACCGGCTCCTCCGTCGCCTGGGCCTTCCAAGGGCTTGGTGTGGATGCTGCTTCCAGGAAGCCCTCCAGAAACCCGGCAGCAGGGTGGCCGCAGCAGTCTCCAGCAGCCGTCCCTAAGTCGCGTGAGTGCGGGGGACGTGCCCCCCGCTGTGGCGCGGGGGCCCAGCCTGGTGTCTTCCCTGAGGCCCTGCGGCTGCCGGCTGGGCTGCCGCTCCCCGCAAGGGGAGAGCCGCGGAGGTGGGGACCGCCTCATGATGGGGACGTACACGCAGCTCTCCACGTCGGATTCCGGGGCTCTCTGTCCTGCCCGAAGGCCCAGCTGGCCTGCGGGTCCTTAGAGTGGCAAAAACCTCCGAAAACTGAGACTGAGGGTCCGGTGGGTGTCTGCACTTTTCTGCTGGGCACCCCAGGGAGGCCAGGGGGCTGGCTGGACAACGTGGTCTGCTGGGCGGGTGGGGGGTTGGAGGAGCAACTGATGCCCTTTGCACTTTGGGTAGCAAGAGTCTGAGGTGTCTCTGAGCCCTGTGCCCTGTGGGGGCGGGGCGGGGGTTAGGAGGAGGAGGAGGAGGAGGAGGTGGGAAGGGCGGGGCCTGCAGTCCTGTTCCCGGGGTGGCACGGCAAGTGGCTTCTTCCACAGGCTGCTTGGCCTGGGCTCCCTGCACCTGGGCCTTTGGAGGACCGGCCCTGTGCTTGCCAACACTTCCTGCAGGGACCCAGAGCTGGGAGGTGGCATCTCTCAGCCCTGGGTCGGGCAGAGCCCCAGCGGGCCATGCCCACAACCTCTCTCAGCACCGGTCCCCCAGAAGGCTCCTTTGGGACCAGGATTCTCTTGCGGTGACTCTTTAAGGTCTGGCCCCTGGATGGAGGGGCACCAGGAGTAGAGGAGCAGGAAGGGGAAGGGGGTGGCCATGCGAGGGGACACTTTGAGGCCAAGTCCCAGCTTCAGCCTGATCCTCCTGGGAACCCCGCTCTGAGACAAGGAGCCGGGCTTCGCATTCCCACAGCAGCCAGTCGTGGGCTGAGGACACCTGGGGCGTTGGGAACTCCCTGGCTTCTCCTTGGTTTAACATCTAGAGCTGCTTGTGAATCGCGCCGCCACACACACCCGAGCGCAGGTGTCTTCCGCACAGACTGCGGGCCTCGCTCTTCTGAATGCCGCTAGCTCGCCACCCACCCACGGGTGAACCTGGTCAGGGTGCTTTCTCTCAGGGGCAGACTCTTTTCCGGGCGGGCTACCGGTGTCTCTGTTTGCTCGTTTCTTTCTTCCATTTCGGGAAAGTCTTCCTTGCTGGCTGTGGAAATCTCCTATGCCTTCCCTCGCCTATTCTGTCAGCTTTAAAATTCTCTTTCAGTTGCCACCCTCACAGATGGATTAGGAAACTCTTTCCGGTGCACTCATTAGTGAAATGACCTCCAGGAAGCTGGAATCCAATATCTAATGGCCGATTTTTAGCGAGTCCACACGCCAGGGTGGTCGGGGTCCAATGCAGCCCCGGCCAGGCCCAGGCCCCTTGGACTGGGCCACAGGAGGACACTGAGGAGGGTCCCGGCCCCCACGAAGCGGTGCCGGCAGTTCTCCACGGGCTTGGGCGTTTTCCAGAGGTAGGAGATGGAGGGGACTGATTTCTTCAGCGCCCCCCAAACCACGCCACCCCACCCCACCCATGGGACACATCCCCAGAGAGAGACGCCCCATACACTGGCTGTGCCCCAGCCCTGGCCCGGGGGAATAGGCGGCAGCCCACACACAGGGCAAGGGGGGGGGCGCAGCTGAAAGGGGTTGTGGGGGAGGGCGGCCCCTGGCTGGGGTCAAAGGGCGAGCGTCCCGCGCGTGCGCAGTCAGCGGCAGCGACGCGCTGGGGGTGGGCAGCGGGTAGGTGAAGGAGGCCGGGCGAGGAGACGAGGGGGGCTGGGAGGGCTCCACCTTGGCGAGTCCAGCCGTGGAGGCGCATCTTGTGTGAGTGTGAGTGTGAGTGTGTGTGTGTGTGTGTAGAGAGAGACAGCCCCCCACCCCGCCCCGCCCCGCCCCGCCCCGCCCATCACCCCGGACCCTGGGAGCCCGCGGGACCAGGCCGGCCCGGCCCGGCCCGGCGCGGGGCCTGGGGCGGGAGGCGGCGGCGGGGAAGCCCAGAGAGGCTCGGCTTCTCGAGCGGGGCAGGGGCGCCCTCCGCCGCCGTCTAGGGCCACACCACCCTGAACGCCCCCGATCTCGTCTGGTCTCGGAAGCTAAGCAGGGTCGGGCCTGGTTAGTACTTGGATGGGAGACCGCCTGGGAATACCGGGTGCCACAGGCTGCTGCTTTTTTTTTTTTTTTTTTTTTTTTTTGCCTCTTGTTCTGTCCCCTTTCTGGGAGCTCGGCGGCGGCCCGGGGTGGGGGTCACCCCCACCCTCAGCGCGCGCGCGGTGCCTGGCGCCCCAGCCCGCACCGTGGGGCCTCCTCTTGTCCCAAGCCGCGACACCGCCGCCACGCGGCAGCATGCGTGGCATCTGGACTGTCAGGTCTCAGACCAAAGGTCTGCTCTGTGGGAACCGACACGCTGGAGGAAACCTTGAGAGTCTGAGAGGGGAGGGAGTTCCAGAAGAAGGCCAGGATGTCATTTTGAGGGAGTATGTGACCAGAACTCGTCCCGTTGCTTTTGGGGTTCTATGGGCTACACGCAGGAATCTTTGGTGGTGGCACCTGATGTTGGGGGATCCGGAGTCACACCCAGACCTGCTCCACAGGCCTCCTTTTACTTTTCTCTTCGGATTCATTATTTTTAAAAAGTGTCTCTTACCTCTAGGATTGCATTTTCTTTTCTCTCTCTTTTCAAGCAGATGATGGGAGTACAAGTATTCAGGTGACATGTGTTGCCCGTGCCGCCCTCCCCCCTGTGTTCTTTTTTTTTTTTTTTTTTTTGAGACAGAGTCTCGTTTTGCTGCCCAGGCTAGAGTGAGTGCCATGGCGTCAGCCTAGCTCACAGCAACCTCAATCTCCGGGCTCAAGCAATCCTGCTGCCTCAGCCTCCCGAGTAGTTGGGACTACAGGCATGCACCACCACGCCCGGCTGTGTTTTTCTATATATATTAGTTGGCCAATTAATTTCTCTCTATTTTTAGTAGAGACGGGGTCTCGCTCTTGCTCAGGCTGGTTTCGAACTCCTGACCTGGAGCAATCCGCCCGCCTCGGCCTCCCAGAGAGCTAGGATTACAGGCGTGAGCCACCGCGCCCGGCCCCCCCTGTGTTCTTATTCATATACCTCTCATGTTGTTCCAGCGTATTGTGGGGGTACCAATGTTAAGGTCGGGTGCCTTGCCCTCTCCAAGCCTCCCCCCTCGGGTCAGAGCTTCAAGTGCGCCCATCCCCCAGTCGGTGCGCACCCACCCCATGCCTAATGGATGTGTATGCCCCTCCCCTCCCCCCACCCGCCCGACACCCACCCGATGAAGGTGATTCCTCTCTGTCCACTTAGGCGTCCATCCGTTCGTACCAATTTGCTGGTGAGCGCGCTCACGTGGTGCTCGTGTGTCCATTCTTGGGATACTTGGCCTACTGGAACGGGTTCCAGCTCTGGCCAGGAGAACACGAGAGGCGCCCTCTCACCGCTGCTCCTCACAGCCGAATGGCACTCCGTGGTGTCCACGTGCCACATTTTATTGATGCACTCCTGGATGGATGGGCACTCGGGTCGCTTCCACGTCTTTGGGATTGTGAATTGTGCCCTAACTGTAACCCTAACCCTTACCCAGCCCGTCTCCTCTGCCCCTGCCTGACGCACTCCTCCCCGGCCAGGCCCGTCACTGTCCTGGGCCCCCGCCTGACCGGCTCCTCCCCGCCCGGCCTGTCACCGTCCTCTGCCCCTGTCTGACACGCTCCTTCCCGCCCGGCCTCTCACCGTCCTCGGCCCCTGCCTGACCGGCTCCTCCGTCGCCTGGGCCTTCCAAGGGCTTGGTGTGGATGCTGCTTCCAGGAAGCCCTCCAGAAACCCGGCAGCAGGGTGGCCGCAGCAGTCTCCAGCAGCCGTCCCTAAGTCGCGTGAGTGCGGGGGACGTGCCCCCGCTGTGCCGCGGGGGCCCAGCCTGGTGTCTTCCCTGAGGCCCTGCGGCTGCCGGCTGGGCTGCCGCTCCCCGCAAGGGGAGAGCCGCGGAGGTGGGGACCGCCTCCTGATGGGGACGTACACGCAGCTCTCCACGTCGGATTCCGGGGCTCTCTGTCCTGCCCGAAGGCCCAGCTGGCCTGCGGGTCCTTAGAGTGGCAAAAACCTCCGAAAACTGAGACTGAGGGTCCGGTGGGTGTCTGCACTTTTGTGCTGGGCACCCCAGGGAGGCCCGGGGGCTGGCTGGACAACGTGGTCTGCTGGGCGGGGGGGGGGGGTGTTGGAGGAGCAACTGATGCCCTTTGCACTTTGGGTAGCAAGAGTCTGAGGTGTCTCTGAGCCCTGTGCCCTGTGGGGGCGGGGCGGGGGGGAGGAGGAGGAGGAGGAGGAGGAGGTGGGAAGGGCGGGGCCTGCAGTCCTGTTCCCGGGGTGGCACGGCAAGTGGCTTCTTCCACAGGCTGCTTGGCCTGGGCTCCCTGCACCTGGGCCTTTGGAGGACCGGCCCTGTGCTTGCCAACACTTCCTGCAGGGACCCAGAGCTGGGAGGTGGCATCTCTCAGCCCTGGGTCGGGCAGAGCCCCAGCGGGCCATGCCCACAACCTCTCTCAGCACCGGTCCCCCAGAAGGCTCCTTTGGGACCAGGATTCTCTTGCGGTGACTCTTTAAGGTCTGGCCCCTGGATGGAGGGGCACCAGGAGTAGAGGAGCAGGAAGGGGAAGGGGGTGGCCGTGCGAGGGGACACTTTGAGGCCAAGTCCCAGCTTCAGCCTGATCCTCCTGGGAACCCCGCTCTGAGACAAGGAGCCGGGCTTCGCATTCCCACAGCAGCCAGTCGTGGGCTGAGGACACCTGGGGCGTTGGGAACTCCCTGGCTTCTCCTTGGTTTAACATCTAGAGCTGCTTGTGAATCGCGCCGCCACACACACCCGAGCGCAGGTGTCTTCCGCACAGACTGCGGGCCTCGCTCTTCTGAATGCCGCTAGCTCGCCACCCACCCACGGGTGAACCTGGTCAGGGTGCTTTCTCTCAGGGGCAGACTCTTTTCCGGGCGGGCTACCGGTGTCTCTGTTTGCTCGTTTCTTTCTTCCATTTCGGGAAAGTCTTCCTTGCTGGCTGTGGAAATCTCCTATGCCTTCCCTCGCCTATTCTGTCAGCTTTAAAATTCTCTTTCAGTTGCCACCCTCACAGATGGATTAGGAAACTCTTTCCGGTGCACTCATTAGTGAAATGACCTCCAGGAAGCTGGAATCCAATATCTAATGGCCGATTTTTAGCGAGTCCACACGCCAGGGTGGTCGGGGTCCAATGCAGCCCCGGCCAGGCCCAGGCCCCTTGGACTGGGCCACAGGAGGACACTGAGGAGGGTCCCGGCCCCCACGAAGCGGTGCCGGCAGTTCTCCACGGGCTTGGGCGTTTTCCAGAGGTAGGAGATGGAGGGGACTGATTTCTTCAGCGCCCCCCAAACCACGCCACCCCACCCCACCCATGGGACACATCCCCAGAGAGAGACGCCCCATACACTGGCTGTGCCCCAGCCCTGGCCCGGGGGAATAGGCGGCAGCCCACACACAGGGCGAGGGGGGGGGCGCAGCTGAAAGGGGTTGTGGGGGAGGGCGGCCCCTGGCTGGGGTCAAAGGGCGAGCGTCCCGCGCGTGCGCAGTCAGCGGCAGCGACGCGCTGGGGGTGGGCAGCGGGTAGGTGAAGGAGGCCGGGCGAGGAGACGAGGGGGGCTGGGAGGGCTCCACCTTGGCGAGTCCAGCCGTGGAGGCGCATCTTGTGTGAGTGTGAGTGAGTGTGAGTGTGTGTGTGTGTGTGTAGAGAGAGACAGCCCCCCACCCCGCCCCGCCCCGCCCCGCCCCGCCCATCACCCCGGACCCTGGGAGCCCGCGGGACCAGGCCGGCCCGGCCCGGCCCGGCGCGGGGCCTGGGGCGGGAGGCGGCGGCGGGGAAGCCCAGAGAGGCTGGGCTTCTCGAGCGGGGCAGGGGCGCCCTCCGCCGCCGTCTAGGGCCACACCACCCTGAACGCCCCCGATCTCGTCTGGTCTCGGAAGCTAAGCAGGGTCGGGCCTGGTTAGTACTTGGATGGGAGACCGCCTGGGAATACCGGGTGCCACAGGCTGCTGCTTTTTTTTTTTTTTTTTTTTTTTTTTTGCCTCTTGTTCTGTCCCCTTTCTGGGAGCGCGGCGGCGGCCCGGGGTGGGGGTCACCCCCACCCTCAGCGCGCGCGCGGTGCCTGGCGCCCCAGCCCGCACCGTGGGGCCTCCTCTTGTCCCAAGCCGCGACACCGCCGCCACGCGGCAGCATGCGTGGCATCTGGACTGTCAGGTCTCAGACCAAAGGTCTGCTCTGTGGGAACCGACACGCTGGAGGAAACCTTGAGAGTCTGAGAGGGGAGGGAGTTCCAGAAGAAGGCCAGGATGTCATTTTGAGGGAGTATGTGACCAGAACTCGTCCCGTTGCTTTTGGGGTTCTATGGGCTACACGCAGGAATCTTTGGTGGTGGCACCTGATGTTGGGGGATCCGGAGTCACACCCAGACCTGCTCCACAGGCCTCCTTTTACTTTTCTCTTCGGATTCATTATTTTTAAAAAGTGTCTCTTACCTCTAGGATTGCATTTTCTTTTCTCTCTCTTTTCAAGCAGATGATGGGAGTACAAGTATTCAGGTGACATGTGTTGCCCGTGCCGCCCTCCCCCCTGTGTTCTTTTTTTTTTTTTTTTTTTTGAGACAGAGTCTCGTTTTGCTGCCCAGGCTAGAGTGAGTGCCATGGCGTCAGCCTAGCTCACAGCAACCTCAATCTCCGGGCTCAAGCAATCCTGCTGCCTCAGCCTCCCGAGTAGTTGGGACTACAGGCATGCACCACCACGCCCGGCTGTGTTTTTCTATATATATTAGTTGGCCAATTAATTTCTCTCTATTTTTAGTAGAGACGGGGTCTCGCTCTTGCTCAGGCTGGTTTCGAACTCCTGACCTGGAGCAATCCGCCCGCCTCGGCCTCCCAGAGAGCTAGGATTACAGGCGTGAGCCACCGCGCCCGGCCCCCCCTGTGTTCTTATTCATATACCTCTCATGTTGTTCCAGCGTATTGTGGGGGTACCAATGTTAAGGTCGGGTGCCTTGCCCTCTCCAAGCCTCCCCCCTCGGGTCAGAGCTTCAAGTGCGCCCATCCCCCAGTCGGTGCGCACCCACCCCATGCCTAATGGATGTGTATGCCCCTCCCCTCCCCCCACCCGCCCGACACCCACCCGATGAAGGTGATTCCTCTCTGTCCACTTAGGCGTCCATCCGTTCGTACCAATTTGCTGGTGAGCGCGCTCACGTGGTGCTCGTGTGTCCATTCTTGGGATACTTGGCCTACTGGAACGGGTTCCAGCTCTGGCCAGGAGAACACGAGAGGCGCCCTCTCACCGCTGCTCCTCACAGCCGAATGGCACTCCGTGGTGTCCACGTGCCACATTTTATTGATGCACTCCTGGATGGATGGGCACTCGGGTCGCTTCCACGTCTTTGGGATTGTGAATTGTGCCCTAACTGTAACCCTAACCCTTACCCAGCCCGTCTCCTCTGCCCCTGCCTGACGCACTCCTCCCCGGCCAGGCCCGTCACTGTCCTGGGCCCCCGCCTGACCGGCTCCTCCCCGCCCGGCCTGTCACCGTCCTCTGCCCCTGTCTGACACGCTCCTTCCCGCCCGGCCTCTCACCGTCCTCGGCCCCTGCCTGACCGGCTCCTCCGTCGCCTGGGCCTTCCAAGGGCTTGGTGTGGATGCTGCTTCCAGGAAGCCCTCCAGAAACCCGGCAGCAGGGTGGCCGCAGCAGTCTCCAGCAGCCGTCCCTAAGTCGCGTGAGTGCGGGGGACGTGCCCCCGCTGTGCCGCGGGGGCCCAGCCTGGTGTCTTCCCTGAGGCCCTGCGGCTGCCGGCTGGGCTGCCGCTCCCCGCAAGGGGAGAGCCGCGGAGGTGGGGACCGCCTCCTGATGGGGACGTACACGCAGCTCTCCACGTCGGATTCCGGGGCTCTCTGTCCTGCCCGAAGGCCCAGCTGGCCTGCGGGTCCTTAGAGTGGCAAAAACCTCCGAAAACTGAGACTGAGGGTCCGGTGGGTGTCTGCACTTTTGTGCTGGGCACCCCAGGGAGGCCCGGGGGCTGGCTGGACAACGTGGTCTGCTGGGCGGGGGGGGGGGGTGTTGGAGGAGCAACTGATGCCCTTTGCACTTTGGGTAGCAAGAGTCTGAGGTGTCTCTGAGCCCTGTGCCCTGTGGGGGCGGGGCGGGGGGGAGGAGGAGGAGGAGGAGGAGGAGGTGGGAAGGGCGGGGCCTGCAGTCCTGTTCCCGGGGTGGCACGGCAAGTGGCTTCTTCCACAGGCTGCTTGGCCTGGGCTCCCTGCACCTGGGCCTTTGGAGGACCGGCCCTGTGCTTGCCAACACTTCCTGCAGGGACCCAGAGCTGGGAGGTGGCATCTCTCAGCCCTGGGTCGGGCAGAGCCCCAGCGGGCCATGCCCACAACCTCTCTCAGCACCGGTCCCCCAGAAGGCTCCTTTGGGACCAGGATTCTCTTGCGGTGACTCTTTAAGGTCTGGCCCCTGGATGGAGGGGCACCAGGAGTAGAGGAGCAGGAAGGGGAAGGGGGTGGCCATGCGAGGGGACACTTTGAGGCCAAGTCCCAGCTTCAGCCTGATCCTCCTGGGAACCCCGCTCTGAGACAAGGAGCCGGGCTTCGCATTCCCACAGCAGCCAGTCGTGGGCTGAGGACACCTGGGGCGTTGGGAACTCCCTGGCTTCTCCTGGGTTTAACGTCTAGAGCTGCTTGTGAATCGCGCCGCCACACACACCCGAGCGCAGGTGTCTTCCGCACAGACTGCGGGCCTCGCTCTTCTGAATGCCGCTAGCTCGCCACCCACCCACGGGTGAACCTGGTCAGGGTGCTTTCTCTCAGGGGCAGACTCTTTTCCGGGCGGGCTACCGGTGTCTCTGTTTGCTCGTTTCTTTCTTCCATTTCGGGAAAGTCTTCCTTGCTGGCTGTGGAAATCTCCTATGCCTTCCCTCGCCTATTCTGTCAGCTTTAAAATTCTCTTTCAGTTGCCACCCTCACAGATGGATTAGGAAACTCTTTCCGGTGCACTCATTAGTGAAATGACCTCCAGGAAGCTGGAATCCAATATCTAATGGCCGATTTTTAGCGAGTCCACACGCCAGGGTGGTCGGGGTCCAATGCAGCCCCGGCCAGGCCCAGGCCCCTTGGACTGGGCCACAGGAGGACACTGAGGAGGGTCCCGGCCCCCACGAAGCGGTGCCGGCAGTTCTCCACGGGCTTGGGCGTTTTCCAGAGGTAGGAGATGGAGGGGACTGATTTCTTCAGCGCCCCCCAAACCACGCCACCCCACCCCACCCATGGGACACATCCCCAGAGAGAGACGCCCCATACACTGGCTGTGCCCCAGCCCTGGCCCGGGGGAATAGGCGGCAGCCCACACACAGGGCGAGGGGGGGGGCGCAGCTGAAAGGGGTTGTGGGGGAGGGCGGCCCCTGGCTGGGGTCAAAGGGCGAGCGTCCCGCGCGTGCGCAGTCAGCGGCAGCGACGCGCTGGGGGTGGGCAGCGGGTAGGTGAAGGAGGCCGGGCGAGGAGACGAGGGGGGCTGGGAGGGCTCCACCTTGGCGAGTCCAGCCGTGGAGGCGCATCTTGTGTGAGTGTGAGTGTGAGTGTGTGTGTGTGTGTGTAGAGAGAGACAGCCCCCCACCCCGCCCCGCCCCGCCCCGCCCCGCCCATCACCCCGGACCCTGGGAGCCCGCGGGACCAGGCCGGCCCGGCCCGGCCCGGCGCGGGGCCTGGGGCGGGAGGCGGCGGCGGGGAAGCCCAGAGAGGCTCGGCTTCTCGAGCGGGGCAGGGGCGCCCTCCGCCGCCGTCTAGGGCCACACCACCCTGAACGCCCCCGATCTCGTCTGGTCTCGGTAGCTAAGCAGGGTCGGGCCTGGTTAGTACTTGGATGGGAGACCGCCTGGGAATACCGGGTGCCACAGGCTGCTGCTTTTTTTTTTTTTTTTTTTTTTTTTTTGCCTCTTGTTCTGTCCCCTTTCTGGGAGCGCGGCGGCGGCCCGGGGTGGGGGTCACCCCCACCCTCAGCGCGCGCGCGGTGCCTGGCGCCCCAGCCCGCACCGTGGGGCCTCCTCTTGTCCCAAGCCGCGACACCGCCGCCACGCGGCAGCATGCGTGGCATCTGGACTGTCAGGTCTCAGACCAAAGGTCTGCTCTGTGGGAACCGACACGCTGGAGGAAACCTTGAGAGTCTGAGAGGGGAGGGAGTTCCAGAAGAAGGCCAGGATGTCATTTTGAGGGAGTATGTGACCAGAACTCGTCCCGTTGCTTTTGGGGTTCTATGGGCTACACGCAGGAATCTTTGGTGGTGGCACCTGATGTTGGGGGATCCGGAGTCACACCCAGACCTGCTCCACAGGCCTCCTTTTACTTTTCTCTTCGGATTCATTATTTTTAAAAAGTGTCTCTTACCTCTAGGATTGCATTTTCTTTTCTCTCTCTTTTCAAGCAGATGATGGGAGTACAAGTATTCAGGTGACATGTGTTGCCCGTGCCGCCCTCCCCCCTGTGTTCTTTTTTTTTTTTTTTTTTTTGAGACAGAGTCTCGTTTTGCTGCCCAGGCTAGAGTGAGTGCCATGGCGTCAGCCTAGCTCACAGCAACCTCAATCTCCGGGCTCAAGCAATCCTGCTGCCTCAGCCTCCCGAGTAGTTGGGACTACAGGCATGCACCACCACGCCCGGCTGTGTTTTTCTATATATATTAGTTGGCCAATTAATTTCTCTCTATTTTTAGTAGAGACGGGGTCTCGCTCTTGCTCAGGCTGGTTTCGAACTCCTGACCTGGAGCAATCCGCCCGCCTCGGCCTCCCAGAGAGCTAGGATTACAGGCGTGAGCCACCGCGCCCGGCCCCCCCTGTGTTCTTATTCATATACCTCTCATGTTGTTCCAGCGTATTGTGGGGGTACCAATGTTAAGGTCGGGTGCCTTGCCCTCTCCAAGCCTCCCCCCTCGGGTCAGAGCTTCAAGTGCGCCCATCCCCCAGTCGGTGCGCACCCACCCCATGCCTAATGGATGTGTATGCCTCTCCCCTCCCCCCACCCGCCCGACACCCACCCGATGAAGGTGATTCCTCTCTGTCCACTTAGGCGTCCATCCGTTCGTACCAATTTGCTGGTGAGCGCGCTCACGTGGTGCTCGTGTGTCCATTCTTGGGATACTTGGCCTACTGGAACGGGTTCCAGCTCTGGCCAGGAGAACACGAGAGGCGCCCTCTCACCGCTGCTCCTCACAGCCGAATGGCACTCCGTGGTGTCCACGTGCCACATTTTATTGATGCACTCCTGGATGGATGGGCACTCGGGTCGCTTCCACGTCTTTGGGATTGTGAATTGTGCCCTAACTGTAACCCTAACCCTTACCCAGCCCGTCTCCTCTGCCCCTGCCTGACGCACTCCTCCCCGGCCAGGCCCGTCACTGTCCTGGGCCCCCGCCTGACCGGCTCCTCCCCGCCCGGCCTGTCACCGTCCTCTGCCCCTGTCTGACACGCTCCTTCCCGCCCGGCCTCTCACCGTCCTCGGCCCCTGCCTGACCGGCTCCTCCGTCACCTGGGCCTTCCAAGGGCTTGGTGTGGATGCTGCTTCCAGGAAGCCCTCCAGAAACCCGGCAGCAGGGTGGCCGCAGCAGTCTCCAGCAGCCGTCCCTAAGTCGCGTGAGTGCGGGGGACGTGCCCCCGCTGTGCCGCGGGGGCCCAGCCTGGTGTCTTCCCTGAGGCCCTGCGGCTGCCGGCTGGGCTGCCGCTCCCCGCAAGGGGAGAGCCGCGGAGGTGGGGACCGCCTCCTGATGGGGACGTACACGCAGCTCTCCACGTCGGATTCCGGGGCTCTCTGTCCTGCCCGAAGGCCCAGCTGGCCTGCGGGTCCTTAGAGTGGCAAAAACCTCCGAAAACTGAGACTGAGGGTCCGGTGGGTGTCTGCACTTTTGTGCTGGGCACCCCAGGGAGGCCCGGGGGCTGGCTGGACAACGTGGTCTGCTGGGCGGGGGGGGGGGGTGTTGGAGGAGCAACTGATGCCCTTTGCACTTTGGGTAGCAAGAGTCTGAGGTGTCTCTGAGCCCTGTGCCCTGTGGGGGCGGGGCGGGGGGGAGGAGGAGGAGGAGGAGGAGGAGGTGGGAAGGGCGGGGCCTGCAGTCCTGTTCCCGGGGTGGCACGGCAAGTGGCTTCTTCCACAGGCTGCTTGGCCTGGGCTCCCTGCACCTGGGCCTTTGGAGGACCGGCCCTGTGCTTGCCAACACTTCCTGCAGGGACCCAGAGCTGGGAGGTGGCATCTCTCAGCCCTGGGTCGGGCAGAGCCCCAGCGGGCCATGCCCACAACCTCTCTCAGCACCGGTCCCCCAGAAGGCTCCTTTGGGACCAGGATTCTCTTGCGGTGACTCTTTAAGGTCTGGCCCCTGGATGGAGGGGCACCAGGAGTAGAGGAGCAGGAAGGGGAAGGGGGTGGCCATGCGAGGGGACACTTTGAGGCCAAGTCCCAGCTTCAGCCTGATCCTCCTGGGAACCCCGCTCTGAGACAAGGAGCCGGGCTTCGCATTCCCACAGCAGCCAGTCGTGGGCTGAGGACACCTGGGGCGTTGGGAACTCCCTGGCTTCTCCTTGGTTTAACATCTAGAGCTGCTTGTGAATCGCGCCGCCACACACACCCGAGCGCAGGTGTCTTCCGCACAGACTGCGGGCCTCGCTCTTCTGAATGCCGCTAGCTCGCCACCCACCCACGGGTGAACCTGGTCAGGGTGCTTTCTCTCAGGGGCAGACTCTTTTCCGGGCGGGCTACCGGTGTCTCTGTTTGCTCGTTTCTTTCTTCCATTTCGGGACAGTCTTCCTTGCTGGGTGTGGAAATCTCCTATGCCTTCCCTCGCCTATTCTGTCAGCTTTAAAATTCTCTTT
Source organism: Microcebus murinus (assembly GCF_040939455.1). Classification (NCBI taxonomy): domain Eukaryota; kingdom Metazoa; phylum Chordata; class Mammalia; order Primates; family Cheirogaleidae; genus Microcebus; species Microcebus murinus. The sequence continues at coordinate 73,740,334 of NC_134119.1, read as the reverse complement.
CAGTTGCCACCCTCACAGATGGATTAGGAAACTCTTTCCGGTGCACTCATTAGTGAAATGACCTCCAGGAAGCTGGAATCCAATATCTAATGGCCGATTTTTAGCGAGTCCACACGCCAGGGTGGTCGGGGTCCAATGCAGCCCCGGCCAGGCCCAGGCCCCTTGGACTGGGCCACAGGAGGACACGGAGGAGGGTCCCGGCCCCCACGAAGCGGTGCCGGCAGTTCTCCACGGGCTTGGGCGTTTTCCAGAGGTAGGAGATGGAGGGGACTGATTTCTTCAGCGCCCCCCAAACCACGCCACCCCACCCCACCCATGGGACACATCCCCAGAGAGAGACGCCCCATACACTGGCTGTGCCCCAGCCCTGGCCCGGGGGAATAGGCGGCAGCCCACCCACAGGGCGAGGGGGGGGGCGCAGCTGAAAGGGGTTGTGGGGGAGGGCGGCCCCTGGCTGGGGTCAAAGGGCGAGCGTCCCGCGCGTGCGCAGTCAGCGGCAGCGACGCGCTGGGGGTGGGCAGCGGGTAGGTGAAGGAGGCCGGGCGAGGAGACGAGGGGGGCTGGGAGGGCTCCACCTTGGCGAGTCCAGCCGTGGAGGCGCATCTTGTGTGAGTGTGAGTGAGTGTGAGTGTGTGTGTGTGTGTATAGAGAGACAGCCCCCCCACCCCGCCCCGCCCCGCCCCGCCCCGCCCATCACCCCCGTCCCTGGGAGCCAGCGGGACCCGGCCGGCGAACTCAACCAGCCCGGCCCGGCCCGGCGCGGGGCCTGGGGCGGGAGGCGGCGGCGGGGAAGCCCAGAGAGGCTCGGCTTCTCGAGCGGGGCAGGGGCGCCCTCCGCCGCCGTCTAGGGCCACACCACCCTGAACGCCCCCGATCTCGTCTGGTCTCGGAAGCTAAGCAGGGTCGGGCCTGGTTAGTACTTGGATGGGAGACCGCCTGGGAATACCGGGTGCCACAGGCTGCTGCTTTTTTTTTTTTTTTTTTTTTTTTTTGCCTCTTGTTCTGTCCCCTTTCTGGGAGCGCGGCGGCGGCCCGGGGTGGGGGTCACCCCCACCCTCAGCGCGCGCGCGGTGCCTGGCGCCCCAGCCCGCACCGTGGGGCCTCCTCTTGTCCCAAGCCGCGACACCGCCGCCACGCGGCAGCATGCGTGGCATCTGGACTGTCAGGTCTCAGACCAAAGGTCTGCTCTGTGGGAACCGACACGCTGGAGGAAACCTTGAGAGTCTGAGAGGGGAGGGAGTTCCAGAAGAAGGCCAGGATGTCATTTTGAGGGAGTATGTGACCAGAACTCGTCCCGTTGCTTTTGGGGTTCTATGGGCTACACGCAGGAATCTTTGGTGGTGGCACCTGATGTTGGGGGATCCGGAGTCACACCCAGACCTGCTCCACAGGCCTCCTTTTACTTTTCTCTTCGGATTCATTATTTTTAAAAAGTGTCTCTTACCTCTAGGATTGCATTTTCTTTTCTCTCTCTTTTCAAGCAGATGATGGGAGTACAAGTATTCAGGTGACATGTGTTGCCCGTGCCGCCCTCCCCCCTGTGTTCTTTTTTTTTTTTTTTTTTTTGAGACAGAGTCTCGTTTTGCTGCCCAGGCTAGAGTGAGTGCCATGGCGTCAGCCTAGCTCACAGCAACCTCAATCTCCGGGCTCAAGCAATCCTGCTGCCTCAGCCTCCCGAGTAGTTGGGACTACAGGCATGCACCACCACGCCCGGCTGTGTTTTTCTATATATATTAGTTGGCCAATTAATTTCTCTCTATTTTTAGTAGAGACGGGGTCTCGCTCTTGCTCAGGCTGGTTTCGAACTCCTGACCTGGAGCAATCCGCCCGCCTCGGCCTCCCAGAGAGCTAGGATTACAGGCGTGAGCCACCGCGCCCGGCCCCCCCTGTGTTCTTATTCATATACCTCTCATGTTGTTCCAGCGTATTGTGGGGGTACCAATGTTAAGGTCGGGTGCCTTGCCCTCTCCAAGCCTCCCCCCTCGGGTCAGAGCTTCAAGTGCGCCCATCCCCCAGTCGGTGCGCACCCACCCCATGCCTAATGGATGTGTATGCCCCTCCCCTCCCCCCACCCGCCCGACACCCACCCGATGAAGGTGATTCCTCTCTGTCCACTTAGGCGTCCATCCGTTCGTACCAATTTGCTGGTGAGCGCGCTCACGTGGTGCTCGTGTGTCCATTCTTGGGATACTTGGCCTACTGGAACGGGTTCCAGCTCTGGCCAGGAGAACACGAGAGGCGCCCTCTCACCGCTGCTCCTCACAGCCGAATGGCACTCCGTGGTGTCCACGTGCCACATTTTATTGATGCACTCCTGGATGGATGGGCACTCGGGTCGCTTCCACGTCTTTGGGATTGTGAATTGTGCCCTAACTGTAACCCTAACCCTTACCCAGCCCGTCTCCTCTGCCCCTGCCTGACGCACTCCTCCCCGGCCAGGCCCGTCACTGTCCTGGGCCCCCGCCTGACCGGCTCCTCCCCGCCCGGCCTGTCACCGTCCTCTGCCCCTGTCTGACACGCTCCTTCCCGCCCGGCCTCTCACCGTCCTCGGCCCCTGCCTGACCGGCTCCTCCGTCGCCTGGGCCTTCCAAGGGCTTGGTGTGGATGCTGCTTCCAGGAAGCCCTCCAGAAACCCGGCAGCAGGGTGGCCGCAGCAGTCTCCAGCAGCCGTCCCTAAGTCGCGTGAGTGCGGGGGACGTGCCCCCGCTGTGCCGCGGGGGCCCAGCCTGGTGTCTTCCCTGAGGCCCTGCGGCTGCCGGCTGGGCTGCCGCTCCCCGCAAGGGGAGAGCCGCGGAGGTGGGGACCGCCTCCTGATGGGGACGTACACGCAGCTCTCCACGTCGGATTCCGGGGCTCTCTGTCCTGCCCGAAGGCCCAGCTGGCCTGCGGGTCCTTAGAGTGGCAAAAACCTCCGAAAACTGAGACTGAGGGTCCGGTGGGTGTCTGCACTTTTGTGCTGGGCACCCCAGGGAGGCCCGGGGGCTGGCTGGACAACGTGGTCTGCTGGGCGGGGGGGGGGGGTGTTGGAGGAGCAACTGATGCCCTTTGCACTTTGGGTAGCAAGAGTCTGAGGTGTCTCTGAGCCCTGTGCCCTGTGGGGGCGGGGCGGGGGGGAGGAGGAGGAGGAGGAGGAGGAGGTGGGAAGGGCGGGGCCTGCAGTCCTGTTCCCGGGGTGGCACGGCAAGTGGCTTCTTCCACAGGCTGCTTGGCCTGGGCTCCCTGCACCTGGGCCTTTGGAGGACCGGCCCTGTGCTTGCCAACACTTCCTGCAGGGACCCAGAGCTGGGAGGTGGCATCTCTCAGCCCTGGGTCGGGCAGAGCCCCAGCGGGCCATGCCCACAACCTCTCTCAGCACCGGTCCCCCAGAAGGCTCCTTTGGGACCAGGATTCTCTTGCGGTGACTCTTTAAGGTCTGGCCCCTGGATGGAGGGGCACCAGGAGTAGAGGAGCAGGAAGGGGAAGGGGGTGGCCGTGCGAGGGGACACTTTGAGGCCAAGTCCCAGCTTCAGCCTGATCCTCCTGGGAACCCCGCTCTGAGACAAGGAGCCGGGCTTCGCATTCCCACAGCAGCCAGTCGTGGGCTGAGGACACCTGGGGCGTTGGGAACTCCCTGGCTTCTCCTTGGTTTAACATCTAGAGCTGCTTGTGAATCGCGCCGCCACACACACCCGAGCGCAGGTGTCTTCCGCACAGACTGCGGGCCTCGCTCTTCTGAATGCCGCTAGCTCGCCACCCACCCACGGGTGAACCTGGTCAGGGTGCTTTCTCTCAGGGGCAGACTCTTTTCCGGGCGGGCTACCGGTGTCTCTGTTTGCTCGTTTCTTTCTTCCATTTCGGGAAAGTCTTCCTTGCTGGCTGTGGAAATCTCCTATGCCTTCCCTCGCCTATTCTGTCAGCTTTAAAATTCTCTTTCAGTTGCCACCCTCACAGATGGATTAGGAAACTCTTTCCGGTGCACTCATTAGTGAAATGACCTCCAGGAAGCTGGAATCCAATATCTAATGGCCGATTTTTAGCGAGTCCACACGCCAGGGTGGTCGGGGTCCAATGCAGCCCCGGCCAGGCCCAGGCCCCTTGGACTGGGCCACAGGAGGACACTGAGGAGGGTCCCGGCCCCCACGAAGCGGTGCCGGCAGTTCTCCACGGGCTTGGGCGTTTTCCAGAGGTAGGAGATGGAGGGGACTGATTTCTTCAGCGCCCCCCAAACCACGCCACCCCACCCCACCCATGGGACACATCCCCAGAGAGAGACGCCCCATACACTGGCTGTGCCCCAGCCCTGGCCCGGGGGAATAGGCGGCAGCCCACACACAGGGCGAGGGGGGGGGCGCAGCTGAAAGGGGTTGTGGGGGAGGGCGGCCCCTGGCTGGGGTCAAAGGGCGAGCGTCCCGCGCGTGCGCAGTCAGCGGCAGCGACGCGCTGGGGGTGGGCAGCGGGTAGGTGAAGGAGGCCGGGCGAGGAGACGAGGGGGGCTGGGAGGGCTCCACCTTGGCGAGTCCAGCCGTGGAGGCGCATCTTGTGTGAGTGTGAGTGTGAGTGTGTGTGTGTGTGTGTAGAGAGAGACAGCCCCCCACCCCGCCCCGCCCCGCCCCGCCCCGCCCCGCCCATCACCCCGGACCCTGGGAGCCCGCGGGACCAGGCCGGCCCGGCCCGGCCCGGCGCGGGGCCTGGGGCGGGAGGCGGCGGCGGGGAAGCCC
>NC_134119.1:72780637-72830637 GCF_040939455.1 Microcebus murinus | reverse complement strand
GTCTCCCGTGGGTGAGTGGACACAGCCAGATCCGTACTGCGCCGTGCCTGCCCGACTGCCGTGGGCCAGTGGACATAGCCAGATCCACACAGCACCGTCTCTGCCCATCTCCCGTGGGTGAGTGGACACAGCCGGATCCGCACTGTGCCCCCCCTGCCCGTCTCCCGTGGGTGAGTGTACACAGCCAGATCCGCACTGAGCCTTGCCTGCCCGTCTCACGTTGGTGAGTGGAAACAGCCAGATCCGCACTGCGCCCTGCCTGCCCGTCTCCCGTGGGTGAGTGGACACAGCCAGATCCGCACTGCACCCTGCCTGACCGTCTGCCGTGGGTGAGTGGACTCAGCCAGATCCGCACTGCACCCTGCCTGCCCGTCTGCCGTGGGTCAGTGGACATAGCTATATCCACACAGCACCCTCTCTGCCCGTCTCTCGTTTGTGAGTGGACACAGCCAGATCCACACTGCGCCTTGCCTGCCCGTCTCCCCTAGGTGAGTGGACACAGCCAGATCCGCACTTCGCCCTGCCTGCTTGTCTCCCGTGGGTGAGTGGACACAGCCAGATCCGTACTGCGCCGTGCCTGCCCGTCTGCCGTGGGCCAGTGGACATAGCCAGATCCACACAGTACCGTCTCTGCCCATCTCCCGTGTGTGAGTGGACACAACCGGATCTGCACTGCGCCCTGCCTGCCCGTCTCCCGTGGGTGAGTGGACACAGCCAGATCCGCACTGCGCCCTGCCTGACCGTCTGCCGTGGGTGAGTGGACACAGCCAGATCCGCACTGCGCCCTGCCTGACCCCCTGCTGTGGGTGAGTGGAGACAGCCAGATCCGCACTGCGCCCTGCCTTCCCGTCTCCCGTGGGCGAGTGGAGACAGCCAGATCCGCACTGCGCCCTGCCTGCCCGTCTCCCGTGTGCGAGTGGACACAGCCAGATCCGCACTGCGCACTGCCTGCCCGTCTGCCGTGGGTGAGTGGACACAGCCAGATCCACACTGCGCCTTGCCTGCCCGTCTCCCCTGGGTGAGTGGACACAGCCAGATCCGCACTGTGCCCTGCCTGCCCGTCTCCCGTGGGTGAGTGGACACAGCCAAATCCGCACTGCGCCCTGCCTGCCCGTCTCCCGTGGGTGAGTGGACACAGCCAGATCCGCACTGCGCCCTGCCTTCCCGTCTCCCGTGGGTGAGTGGACACAGCCAGATCCGTACTGCGCCGTGCCTGCCCGTCTGCCGTGGGCCAGTGGACATAGCCAGATCCACACAGCACCGTCTCTGCCCATATCCCGTGGGTGAGTGGACACAGTCGGATCCGCACTGCGCCCTGCCTGCCCGTCTCCCGTGGTTGAGTGGACACAGCCAGATCCGCACTGCGCTTTGCCTGCCTGTCTCACGTTGGTGAGTGGACACAGCCAGATCCGCACTGCGCCCTGCCTGCCCGTCTCCCGTGGGTGAGTGGACACAGCCAGATCCGCACTGCACCCTGCCTGACCGTCTGCCGTGGGTGAGTGGACACAGCCAGATCCGCACTGCGCCCTGCCTGCCCGTCTGCCGTGGGTCAGTGGACATAGCCATATCCACACAGCACCCTCTCTGCCCGTCTCTCGTGGGTGAGTGGACACAGCCAGATCCACACTGCGCATTGCCTGCCCGTCTCCCCTGGGTGAGTGGACACAGCCAGATCCGCACTTCGCCCTGCCTGCCCGTCTCCCGTGGGTGAGTGGACACAGCCAGATCCGCACTGCGCCCTGCCTGCCCGTCTCCCGTGGGTGAGTGGACACAGCCAGATCCATACTGCGCCGTGCCTGCCCGTCTGCCGTGGGCCAGTGGACATAGCCAGATCCACACAGCACCGTCTCTGCCCATCTCCCGTGGGTGTGTGGACACAACCGGATCCGCACTGCGCCCTGCCTGCCAGTCTCCCGTGGGTGAGTGGACATAGCCAGATCCGCACTGCGCCTTGCCTGCCCGTCTCACGTTGGTGAGTGGACACAACCAGATCCGCACTGCGCCCTGCCTGCCCGTCTCCCGTGTGCGAGTGGACACAGCCAGATCCGCACTGCGCCCTGCCTGACCGTCTGCCGTGGGTGAGTGGACACAGCCAGATCAGCACTGCGCGCTGCCTGCCCGTCTGCCGTGGGTCAGTGGACATAGCCATATCCACACAGCACCCTCTCTGCCCGTCTCTCGTGGGTGAGTGGACACAGCCAGATCCACACTGCGCCTTGCCTGCCCGTCTCCCCTGGGTGAGTGGACACAGCCAGATCCGCACTTCGCCCTGCCTGCCCGTCTCCCGTGGGTGAGTGGACACAGCCAGATCCGCACTGCGCCCTGCCTGCCCGTCTCCCGTGGGTGAGTGGACACAGCCAGATCCATACTGCGCCGTGCCTGCCCGTCTGCCGTGGGCCAGTGGACATAGCCAGATCCACACAGCACCGTCTCTGCCCATCTCCCGTGGGTGTGTGGACACAACCGGATCCGCACTGCGCCCTGCCTGCCAGTCTCCCGTGGGTGAGTGGACATAGCCAGATCCTCACTGCGCCTTGCCTGCCCGTCTCACGTTGGTGAGTGGACACAGCCAGATCCGCACTGCGCCCTGCTTGCCCGTCTCCCGTGGGTCAGTGGACACAGCCAGATCCGCACTGCACCCTGCCTGACCGTCTGCCGTGGGTGAGTGGACACAGCCAGATCCGCACTGCGCCCTGCCTGCCCGTCTGCCGTGGGTCAGTGGACATAGCCATATCCACACAGCACCCTCTCTGCCCGTCTCTCGTGGGTGAGTGGACACAGCCAGATCCACACTGCGCCTTGCCTGCCCGTCTCCCCTCGGTGAGTGGACACAGCCAGATCCGCACTTCGCCCTGCCTGCCCGTCTCCCGTGGGTGAGTGGACACAGCCAGATCCGCACTGCGCCCTTCCTGCCCGTCTCCCGTGGGTGAGTGGACACAGCCAGATCCGCACTGCGCCTTGCCTGCCCGTCTCCCGTCAGTGAGTGGACACAGCCAGATCCGCACTGCGCCCTGCCTGCCCGTCTCCTGTGGGTGAGTGGACACAGCCAGATCCGTACTGCGCCTTGCCTGCCCGTCTCACGTTGGTGAGTGGACACAGCCAGATCCGCACTGCGCCCTGACTGCCCGTCTCCCGTGGGTGAGTGGACACAGCCAGATCGGCACTGCACCCTGGCTGACCGTCTGCCGTGGGTGAGTGGACACAGCCAGATCCACACTGCGCCCTGCCTGACCGTCTGCCGTGGGTGAGTGGACACAGCCAGATCCGCACTGCGCCCTGCCTGCCCGTCTCACGTGGGTGAGTGGACACAGCAAGATCCGCACTGCGCCCTGCCTGCCCGTCTCCCGTGGGTGAGTGGACACAGCCAGATCCGCACTGCACCCTGCCTGACCGTCTGCCGTGGGTGAGTGGACACAGCCAGATCCGCACTGCGCCCTGCCTGACCGCCTGCTGTGGGTGAGTGGAGACAGCCAGATCCGCATTGCGCCCTGCCTGCCCGTCTCCCGTGGGCGAGTGGACACAGCCAGATCCGCACTGCGCCCTGCCTGCCCGTCTCCCGTGGGTGAGTGGACACAGCCAGATCCGCACTGCGCCCTGCCTGCCCATCTCCCATGGGTGAGTGGACACCGCCGGATCCGCACTGCACCCTGCCTGCCCGTCTCCCGTGGGTGAGTGGACACAGCCAGATCCGCACTGCGCCTTGCCTGCCCGTCTCACGTTGGTGAGTGGACACAGCCAAATCCGCACTGCGCCCTGCCTTCCCGTCCCCCGTGGGTGAGTGGACACAGCCAGATCCGCACTGCACCCTGCCTGACCATCTGCCGTGGGTGAGTGGACACAGCCAGATCCGCACTGCGCCCTGCCTGCCCGTCTGCCGTGGGTTAGTGGACACATCCATATCCGCACTGCGCCTTGCCTGCCCATCTCACGTTGGTGAGTGGACACAGCCAGATCCGCACTGCGCCTTGCCTGCCCGTCTCCCGTGGGTTAGTGGACACAGCCAGATCCGCACTGCACCCAGCCTGACCGTCTGCCGTGGTAGAGTGGACACAGCCAGATCCGCACTGCGCCCTGACTGACCGCCTGCTGTGGGTGAGTGGAGACAGCCAGATACGCATTGCGCCCTGCCTGCCCGTCTCCCGTGGGCGAGTGGACACAGCCAGATCCGCACTGCGCCCTGCCTGCCCGTCTGCCGTGGGTGAGTGGACACAGCCAGATCCGCACTGCGCCCTGCCTGACCATCTGCCATGGGTGAGTGGACACAGCCAGATCCACACTGCGCCCTGCATGCCCGTCTGCCGTGGGTGAGTGGAAACAGCCAGATCCGCACTGCGCCCTGCCTGCCCGTCTGCCGTGGGTTAGTGGACACATCCAGATCCGCACTGCGCCTTGCCTGCCCATCTCACGTTGGTGAGTTGACACAGCCAGATCCGCACTGCGCCTTGCCTGCCCGTCTCCCGTGGGTTAGTGGACACAGCCAGATCCGCACTGCACCCTGCCTGACCGTCTGCCGTGGTAGAGTGGACACAGCCAGATCCGCACTGCGCCCTGACTGACCGCCTGCTGTGGGTGAGTGGAGACAGCCAGATCCGCATTGCGCCCTGCCTGCCCGTCTCCCGTGGGCGAGTGGACACAGCCAGATCCGCACTGCGCCCTGCCTGCCCGTCTGCCGTGGGTGAGTGGACACAGCCAGATCCGCACTGCGCCCTGCCTGACCATCTGCCGTGGGTGAGTGGACACAGCCAGATCCACACTGCGCCCTGCATGCCCGTCTGCCGTGGGTGAGTGGACACAGCCAGATCCGCACTGCGCCCTGCCTGCCCGTCTGCCGTGGGTGAGTGGACATAGCCATATCCACACAGCACCCTCTCTGCCCGTCTCCCGTGGGTGAGTGGACACAGCCAGATCCGCACTGCGCCCAGCCTGCCCGTCTGCCGTGGGTCAGTGGACACAGCCAGATCCGAACTGCGCCCTGCCTGCCCGTCTCCCGTGGGTGAGTGGACACAGCCAGATCCGCACTGCGCTTTGCCTGCCCGTCTCCCGTGGGTGAGTGGACACAGCCAGATCCGCACTGCGCCCTGCCTGCCGGTCTCCCATGGGTGAGTGGACACAGCCAGATCCGCACTGCGCCCTGCCTGCCCATCTCCCGTGGGCGAGTGGACACAGCCAGATCCGCACTGCGCCCTGCCAGCCCGTCTGCCGTGGGTGAGTGGACACAGCCAGATCCGCACTGCGCCCTGCCTGCCCGTCTCCCGTGGGTGAGTGGACACAGCCAGATTCGCACTGCGCCCTGCCTGCCCGACTACCGTGGGTGAGTGGACACAGCCAGTTCCGCACTGCACCCTGCCTGCCCGTCTCCCGTGGGCGAGTGGACACAGCGAGATCCGCACTGCGCCCTGCCTGCCCGTCTTCCGTGGGTGAGTGGACACAGCCAGATCCGCACTGCGCCCTGCCTGCCCGTCTTCCATGGGTGAGTGGACACAGCCAGATCCGCACTGCGCCCTGCCTGACCGTCTGCCGTGGGTGAGTGGACACAGCCAGATCCGCACTGCGCCCTGCCTGACCCCCTGCTGTGGGTGAGTGGAGACAGCCAGATCCGCACTGCGCCCTGCCTTCCCGTCTCCCGTGGGCGAGTGGAGACAGCCAGATCCGCACTGCGCCCTGCCTGCCCGTCTCCCGTGTGCGAGTGGACACAGCCAGATCCGCACTGCGCACTGCCTGCCCGTCTGCCGTGGGTGAGTGGACACAGCCAGATCCACACTGCGCCTTGCCTGCCCGTCTCCCCTGGGTGAGTGGACACAGCCAGATCCGCACTGTGCCCTGCCTGCCCGTCTCCCGTGGGTGAGTGGACACAGCCAAATCCGCACTGCACCCTGCCTGCCCGTCTCCCGTGCGTGAGTGGACACAGCCAGATCCGCACTGCGCCCTGCCTTCCCGTCTCCCGTGGGTGAGTGGACACAGCCAGATCCGTACTGCGCCGTGCCTGCCCGTCTGCCGTGGGCCAGTGGACATAGCCAGATCCACACAGCACCGTCTCTGCCCATATCCCGTGGGTGAGTGGACACAGTCGGATCCGCACTGCGCCCTGCCTGCCCGTCTCCCGTGGTTGAGTGGACACAGCCAGATCCGCACTGCGCTTTGCCTGCCCGTCTCACGTTGGTGAGTGGACACAGCCAGATCCGCACTGCGCCCTGCCTGCCCGTCTCCCGTGGGTGAGTGGACACAGCCAGATCCGCACTGCACCCTGCCTGACCGTCTGCCGTGGGTGAGTGGACACAGCCAGATCCGCACTGCGCCCTGCCTGCCCGTCTGCCGTGGGTCAGTGGACATAGCCATATCCACACAGCACCCTCTCTGCCCGTCTCTCGTGGGTGAGTGGACACAGCCAGATCCACACTGCGCATTGCCTGCCCGTCTCCCCTGGGTGAGTGGACACAGCCAGATCCGCACTTCGCCCTGCCTGCCCGTCTCCCGTGGGTGAGTGGACACAGCCAGATCCGCACTGCGCCCTGCCTGCCCGTCTCCCGTGGGTGAGTGGACACAGCCAGATCCATACTGCGCCGTGCCTGCCCGTCTGCCGTGGGCCAGTGGACATAGCCAGATCCACACAGCACCGTCTCTGCCCATCTCCCGTGGGTGTGTGGACACAACCGGATCCGCACTGCGCCCTGCCTGCCAGTCTCCCGTGGGTGAGTGGACATAGCCAGATCCGCACTGCGCCTTGCCTGCCCGTCTCACGTTGGTGAGTGGACACAACCAGATCCGCTCTGCGCCCTGCCTGCCCGTCTCCCGTGTGCGAGTGGACGCAGCCAGATCCGCACTGCGCCCTGCCTGACCGTCTGCCGTGGGTGAGTGGACACTGCCAGATCAGCACTGCGCGCTGCCTGCCCGTCTGCCGTGGGTCAGTGGACATAGCCATATCCACACAGCACCCTCTCTGCCCGTCTCTCGTGGGTGAGTGGACACAGCCAGATCCACACTGCGCCTTGCCTGCCCGTCTCCCCTGGGTGAGTGGTCACAGCCAGATCCGCACTTCGCCCTGCCTGCCCGTCTCCCGTGGGTGAGTGGACACAGCCAGATCCGCACTGCGCCCTGCCTGCCCGTCTCCCGTGGGTGAGTGGACACAGCCAGATCCATACTGCGCCGTGCCTGCCCGTCTGCCGTGGGCCAGTGGACATAGCCAGATCCACACAGCACCGTCTCTGCCCATCTCCCGTGGGTGTGTGGACACAACCGGATCCGCACTGCGCCCTGCCTGCCAGTCTCCCGTGGGTGAGTGGACATAGCCAGATCCTCACTGCGCCTTGCCTGCCCGTCTCACGTTGGTGAGTGGACACAGCCAGATCCGCACTGCGCCCTGCTTGCCCGTCTCCCGTGGGTCAGTGGACACAGCCAGATCCGCACTGCACCCTGCCTGACCGTCTGCCGTGGGTGAGTGGACACAGCCAGATCCGCACTGCGCCCTGCCTGCCCGTCTGCCGTGGGTCAGTGGACATAGCCATATCCACACAGCACCCTCTCTGCCCGTCTCTCGTGGGTGAGTGGACACAGCCAGATCGGCACTGCACCCTGGCTGACCGTCTGCCGTGGGTGAGTGGACACAGCCAGATCCGCACTGCGCCCTTCCTGCCCGTCTCCCGTGGGTGAGTGGACACAGCCAGATCCGCACTGCGCCTTGCCTGCCCGTCTCCCGTCAGTGAGTGGACACAGCCAGATCCGCACTGCGCCCTGCCTGCCCGTCTCCTGTGGGTGAGTGGACACAGCCAGATCCGCACTGCGCCTTGCCTGCCCGTCTCAAGTTGGTGAGTGGACACAGCCAGATCCGCACTGCGCCCTGACTGCCCGTCTCCCGTGGGTGAGTGGACACAGCCAGATCGGCACTGCACCCTGGCTGACCGTCTGCCGTGGGTGAGTGGACACAGCCAGATCCACACTGCGCCCTGCCTGACCGTCTGCCGTGGGTGAGTGGACACAGCCAGATCCGCACTGCGCCCTGCCTGCCCGTCTCACGTGGGTGAGTGGACACAGCCAGATCCGCACTGCGCCCTGCCTGCCCGTCTCCCGTGGGTGAGTGGACACAGCCAGATCCGCACTGCACCCTGCCTGACCGTCTGCCGTTGCTGAGTGGACACAGCCAGATCCGCACTGCGCCCTGCCTGACCGCCTGCTGTGGGTGAGTGGAGACAGCCAGATCCGCATTGCGCCCTGCCTGCCCGTCTCCCGTGGGCGAGTGGACACAGCCAGATCCGCACTGCGCCCTGCCTGCCCGTCTCCCGTGGGTGAGTGGACACAGCCAGATCCGCACTGCGCCCTGCCTGCCCATCTCCCATGGGTGAGTGGACACCGCCGGATCCGCACTGCACCCTGCCTGCCCGTCTCCCGTGGGTGAGTGGACACAGCCAGATCCGCACTGCGCCTTGCCTGCCCGTCTCACGTTGGTGAGTGGACACAGCCAGATCCGCACTGCGCCCTGCCTTCCCGTCCCCCGTGGGTGAGTGGACACAGCCAGATCCGCACTGCACCCTGCCTGACCATCTGCCGTGGGTGAGTGGACACAGCCAGATCCGCACTGCGCCCTGCCTGCCCGTCTGCCGTGGGTTAGTGGACACATCCATATCCGCACTGCGCCTTGCCTGCCCATCTCACGTTGGTGAGTGGACACAGCCAGATCCGCACTGCGCCTTGCCTGCCCGTCTCCCGTGGGTTAGTGGACACAGCCAGATCCGCACTGCACCCAGCCTGACCGTCTGCCGTGGTAGAGTGGACACAGCCAGATCCGCACTGCGCCCTGACTGACCGCCTGCTGTGGGTGAGTGGAGACAGCCAGATCCGCATTGCGCCCTGCCTGCCCGTCTCCCGTGGGCGAGTGGACACAGCCAGATCCGCACTGCGCCCTGCCTGCCCGTCTGCCGTGGGTGAGTGGACACAGCCAGATCCGCACTGCGCCCTGCCTGACCATCTGCCATGGGTGAGTGGACACAGCCAGATCCACACTGCGCCCTGCATGCCCGTCTGCCGTGGGTGAGTGGAAACAGCCAGATCCGCACTGCGCCCTGCCTGCCCGTCTGCCGTGGGTTAGTGGACACATCCAGATCCGCACTGCGCCTTGCCTGCCCATCTCACGTTGGTGAGTGGACACAGCCAGATCCGCACTGCGCCTTGCCTGCCCGTCTCCCGTGGGTTAGTGGACACAGCCAGATCCGCACTGCACCCTGCCTGACCGTCTGCCGTGGTAGAGTGGACACAGCCAGATCCGCACTGCGCCCTGACTGACCGCCTGCTGTGGGTGAGTGGAGACAGCCAGATCCGCATTGCGCCCTGCCTGCCCGTCTCCCGTGGGCGAGTGGACACAGCCAGATCCGCACTGCGCCCTGCCTGCCCGTCTGCCGTGGGTGAGTGGACACAGCCAGATCCGCACTGCGCCCTGCCTGACCATCTGCCGTGGGTGAGTGGACACAGCCAGATCCACACTGCGCCCTGCATGCCCGTCTGCCGTGGGTGAGTGGACACAGCCAGATCCGCACTGCGCCCTGCCTGCCCGTCTGCCGTGGGTGAGTGGACATAGCCATATCCACACAGCACCCTCTCTGCCCGTCTCCCGTGGGTGAGTGGACACAGCCAGATCCGCACTGCGCCCAGCCTGCCCGTCTGCCGTGGGTCAGTGGACACAGCCAGATCCGAACTGCGCCCTGCCTGCCCGTCTCCCGTGGGTGAGTGGACACAGCCAGATCCGCACTGCGCTTTGCCTGCCCGTCTCCCGTGGGTGAGTGGACACAGCCAGATCCGCACTGCGCCCTGCCTGCCGGTCTCCCATGGGTGAGTGGACACAGCCAGATCCGCACTGCGCCCTGCCTGCCCATCTCCCGTGGGCGAGTGGACACAGCCAGATCCGCACTGCGCCCTGCCAGCCCGTCTGCCGTGGGTGAGTGGACACAGCCAGATCCACACTGCGCCCTGCCTGCCCGTCTCCCGTGGGTGAGTGGACACAGCCAGATTCGCACTGCGCCCTGCCTGCCCGACTACCGTGGGTGAGTGGACACAGCCAGTTCCGCACTGCACCCTGCCTGCCCGTCTCCCGTGGGCGAGTGGACACAGCGAGATCCGCACTGCGCCCTGCCTGCCCGTCTTCCGTGGGTGAGTGGACACAGCCAGATCCGCACTGCGCCCTGCCTGCCCGTCTTACATGGGTGAGTGGACACAGCCAGATCCGCACTGCGCCCTGCCTGACCGTCTGCCGTGGGTGAGTGGACACAGCCAGATCCGCACTGCGCCCTGCCTGACCCCCTGCTGTGGGTGAGTGGAGACAGCCAGATCCGCACTGCGCCCTGCCTTCCCGTCTCCCGTGGGCGAGTGGAGACAGCCAGATCCGCACTGCGCCCTGCCTGCCCGTCTCCCGTGTGCGAGTGGACACAGCCAGATCCGCACTGCGCACTGCCTGCCCGTCTGCCGTGGGTGAGTGGACACAGCCAGATCCACACAGCGCCTTGCCTGCCCGTCTCCCCTGGGTGAGTGGACACAGCCAGATCCGCACTGTGCCCTGCCTGCCCGTCTCCCGTGGGTGAGTGGACACAGCCAAATCCGCACTGCGCCCTGCCTGCCCGTCTCCCGTGGGTGAGTGGACACAGCCAGATCCGCACTGCGCCCTGCCTTCCCGTCTCCCGTGGGTGAGTGGACACAGCCAGATCCGTACTGCGCCGTGCCTGCCCGTCTGCCGTGGGCCAGTGGACATAGCCAGATCCACACAGCACCGTCTCTGCCCATATCCCGTGGGTGAGTGGACACAGTCGGATCCGCACTGCGCCCTGCTGCCCGTCTCCCGTGGGTGAGTGGACACAGCCAGATCCGCACTGCGCTTTGCCTGCCCGTCTCACGTTGGTGAGTGGACACAGCCAGATCCGCACTGCGCCCTGCCTGCCCGTCTCTCGTGGGTGAGTGGACACAGCCAGATCCGCACTGCACCCTGCCTGACCGTCTGCCGTGGGTGAGTGGACACAGCCAGATCCGCACTGCGCCCTGCCTTCCCGTCAGCCGTGGGTCAGTGGACATAGCCATATCCACACAGCACCCTCTCTGCCCGTCTCCCGTGGGTGAGTGGACACAGCCAGATCCGCACTGCGCCCAGCCTGCCCGTCTGCCGTGGGTCAGTGGACACAGCCAGATCCGAACTGCGCGCTGCCTGCCCGTCTCCCGTGGGTGAGTGGACACAGCCAGATCCGCACTGCGCTTTGCCTGCCCGTCTCCCGTGGGTGAGTGGACACAGCCAGATCCGCACTGCGCCCTGCCTGCCGGTCTCCCATGGGTGAGTGGACACAGCCAGATCCGCACTGCGCCCTGCCTGCCCATCTCCCGTGGGCGAGTGGACACAGCCAGATCCGCACTGCGCCCTGCCAGCCCGTCTGCCGTGGGTGAGTGGACACAGCCAGATCCACACTGCGCCCTGCCTGCCCGTCTCCCGTGGGTGAGTGGACACAGCCAGATTCGCACTGCGCCCTGCCTGCCCGACTACCGTGGGTGAGTGGACACAGCCAGTTCCGCACTGCACCCTGCCTGCCCGTCTCCCGTGGGCGAGTGGACACAGCGAGATCCGCACTGCGCCCTGCCTGCCCGTCTTCCGTGGGTGAGTGGACACAGCCAGATCCGCACTGCGCCCTGCCTGCCCGTCTTACATGGGTGAGTGGACACAGCCAGATCCGCACTGCGCCCTGCCTGACCGTCTGCCGTGGGTGAGTGGACACAGCCAGATCCGCACTGCGCCCTGCCTGACCCCCTGCTGTGGGTGAGTGGAGACAGCCAGATCCGCACTGCGCCCTGCCTTCCCGTCTCCCGTGGGCGAGTGGAGACAGCCAGATCCGCACTGCGCCCTGCCTGCCCGTCTCCCGTGTGCGAGTGGACACAGCCAGATCCGCACTGCGCACTGCCTGCCCGTCTGCCGTGGGTGAGTGGACACAGCCAGATCCACACAGCGCCTTGCCTGCCCGTCTCCCCTGGGTGAGTGGACACAGCCAGATCCGCACTGTGCCCTGCCTGCCCGTCTCCCGTGGGTGAGTGGACACAGCCAAATCCGCACTGCGCCCTGCCTGCCCGTCTCCCGTGGGTGAGTGGACACAGCCAGATCCGCACTGCGCCCTGCCTTCCCGTCTCCCGTGGGTGAGTGGACACAGCCAGATCCGTACTGCGCCGTGCCTGCCCGTCTGCCGTGGGCCAGTGGACATAGCCAGATCCACACAGCACCGTCTCTGCCCATATCCCGTGGGTGAGTGGACACAGTCGGATCCGCACTGCGCCCTGCCTGCCCGTCTCCCGTGGGTGAGTGGACACAGCCAGATCCGCACTGCATTTGCCTGCCCGTCTCACGTTGGTGAGTGGACACAGCCAGATCCGCACTGCGCCCTGCCTGCCCGTCTCCCGTGGGTGAGTGGACACAGCCAGATCCGCACTGCACCCTGCCTGACCGTCTGCCGTGGGTGAGTGGACACAGCCAGATCCGCACTGCGCCCTGCCTTCCCGTCTGCCGTGGGTCAGTGGACATAGCCATATCCACACAGCACCCTCTCTGCCCGTCTCTCGTGGGTGAGTGGACACAGCCAGATCCGCACTGCGCCCAGCCTGCCCGTCTGCCGTGGGTCAGTGGACACAGCCAGATCCGAACTGCGCGCTGCCTGCCCGTCTCCCGTGGGTGAGTGGACACAGCCAGATCCGCACTGCGCTTTGTCTGCCCGTCTCCCGTGGGTGAGTGGACACAGCCAGATCCGCACTGCGCCCTGCCTGCCGGTCTCCCATGGGTGAGTGGACACAGCCAGATCCGCACTGCGCCCTGCCTGCCCATCTCCCGTGGGCGAGTGGACACAGCCAGATCCGCACTGCGCCCTGCCAGCCCGTCTGCCGTGGGTGAGTGGACACAGCCAGATCCGCACTGCGCCCTGCCTGCCCGTCTGCCGTGGGTGAGTGGACACAGCCAGATCCGCACTGCGCCTTGCCTGCCCGTCTCACGTTGGTGAGTGGACACAGCCAGATCCGCACTGCGCCCTGCCTGACCGTCTCCCGTGGGTGAGTGGACACAGCCAGATCAGCACTGCACCCTGCCTGACCGTCTGCCGTGGGTGAGTGGACACAGCCAGATCCGCACTGCGCCCTGCCTGCCCGTCTGCCGTGGGTCAGTGGACATAGCCATATCTACACAGCACCCTCTCTGCCCGTCTCCCTTGGGGGAGTGGACACAGCCAGATCCACACTGCGCCTTGCCTACCCGTCTCCCGTGGGTGAGTGGACACAGCCAGATCCGCACTGCGCCCTGCCGGCCCGTCTCCCGTGGGTCAGTGGACACAGCCAGATCCGCACTGCGCCTTCCCTGCCCGTTTCCCGTCGGTGAGTGGACACAGCCAGATCCGCACTGCGCCCTGCCTGCCCGTCTCCCGTGGGTGAGTGGACACAGCCAGAATCGCACTGCGCCCTGCCTGCCCGTCTCCCGTGGGCGAGGGGACACATCCAGATCCGCACTGCGCCCTAAATGCCCATCTGCCGTGGGTGAGTGGACATAGCCAGATCCGCACTGCGCCCTGCCTGACCGTCTGCCGTGGGTGAGTGGACACAGCCACATCCACACTGCGCCCTGCCTGCCCGTCTGCCGTGGGTGAGTGGACACAGCCAGATCCGCACTGCGCCCTGCCTGACCATCTGCCGGGGGTGAGTGGACACAGCCAGATCCGCACTGCGCCTTGCCTGCCCGTCTCACGTGGGTGAGTGGACACTGCCAGATCCCCACTGCGCCCTGCCTGCCCGTCTCCCGTGGGTGAGTGGACACAGCCAGATCCGCACTGCGCCCTGTCTGCCCGTCTCCCGTGGGTGAGTGGACACAGCCAGATCCGCACTGCGCCCTGCTTGCCCGTCTGCCGTGGGTCAGTGGACATAGCCAGATCCACACAGCACCGTCTCTGCCCGTCTCCCGTGGGTGAGTGGACACAGCCAGATCCGCAATGCGCCTTGCCTGCCCGTCTCCTGTGGGTGAGTGGACACAGCCAGATCCGCACTGCGTCCTGCCTGACCGTCTGCCGTGGGTGGGTAGACACAGCCAGATCCGCACTGCGCCCTGCCTGCCCGTCTGCCGTAAGGTTAGGGTTAGGGTTAGGGTTAGGGTTAGGGCTAGGGTTAGGGTTAGGGGGTTAGGGTTAGGGTTAGGGTTAGGGTTAGGGTTAGGGTTAGAGGGTTAGGGTTAGGGTTAGGGTTAGGGTTAGGGTTAGGGTTAGTGGGTGAGTGGACACAGCCACATCCGCACTGCGCGCTGCCTGCCTATCTCCCGTGGGTGAGTGCACACAGCCAGATCCGCACTGCGCCTTGCCTGCCCGTGTCCCGTGGGTGAGTGGACACAGCCAGATCCGCACTGCGCCCTGCCTGCCCGTCTGCCGTGGGTGAGTGGACACAGCCAGATCCGCACTGCGCCCTGCCTGCCCGTCTGCAGTGGGTCAGTGGACATAGCCAGATCCACACAGCGCCCTCTCTGCCCGTCTCCTGTGGGTGAGTGGACACAGCCAGATCCCCACTGCGCCTTGCCTGACCGCCTCCCGTGGGTGAGTGGACACAGCCAGATCCGCACTGCGCACTGCCTGCCCGTCTCCCATGGGTGAGTGGACTCAGCCAGATCCGCACTGCGCCCTGCCTGCCTGTATCCCGTGGGTGAGTGGACACAGCCAGATCCGCACTGCGCCCTGCCTGCCCGTCGCCCGTGGGTGAGTGGACACAGCCAAATCCGCACTGCGCCCTGCTTGCCCGTCTGCCGTGGGTCAGTGGACATAGCAAGATCCACACAGCACCGTCTCTGCCCGTCTCCCGTGGGTGAGTGGACACCGCCAGATCCGCAGTGCGCCCTGCCTGCCCGTCTCCCGTGGGTGAGTGGACACAGCCAGATCCGCACTGCGCCTTGCCTGCCCGTCTCCTGTGGGTTAGTGGACACAGCCAGATCCGCACTGCGTCCTGCCTCACCGTCTGCCGTGGGTGAGTGGACATAGCCAGATCCGCACTGCGCCCTGCCTGCCCGTCTGCCGTAGGGTTAGGGTTAGGGTTAGGGTTAGGGTTAGGGTTAGGGTTAGGGTTAGGGTTAGGGTTAGAGGGTTAGGGTTAGGGTTAGGGTTAGGGTTAGGGTTAGGGTTAGGGTTAGGGTTAGAGGGTTAGGGTTAGGGTTAGGGTTAGGGTTAGGGTTAGGGTTAGAGTGTTAGGGTTAGGGTTAGGGTTAGGGTTAGGGTTAGGGTTAGGGTTAGGGTTAGTGGGTGAGTGGACACAGCCGGATCCGCACTGCGCCTTGCCTTCCCGTGTCCCGTGGGTTAGTGGACACAGCCAGATCCGCACTGCACCCTGCCTGACCGTCTGCCGTGGGTGAGTGGACACAGCCAGATCCGCACTGCGCCCTGCCTGCCCGTCTCCCGTGGGCGAGTGGACACAGCCAGATCCGCACTGCGCCCTGCCTGCCCGTCTGCCGTGGGTGAGTGGACACAGCCAGATCCGCACTGCGCCCTGCCTGACCGTCTGCCGTGGGTGAGTGGACACAGCCAGATCCACACTGCGCCCTGCCTGCCCGTCTTCCGTGCGTGAGTGGACAAAGCCAGATCCGCACTGCACCTTGCCTGACCGTCTGCCGTGGGTGAGTGGACACAGCCAGATCCGCACTGCGCCCTGCCTGACCGCCTGCTGTGGGTGAGTGGAGACAGCCAGATCCGCACTGCGCCCTGCCTGCCCGTCTCCCGTGGGCGAGTGGACACAGCCAGATCTGCCCTGCGCACTGCCTGCCCGTCTGCCGTGGGTGAGTGGACACAGCCAGATCCGCACTGCGCCCTGCCTGCCCGTCTGCCGTAGGGTTAGGGTTAGGGTTAGCGTTAGGGTTAGGGTTAGGGTTAGGGTTAGGGTTAGGGGGTTAGGGTTAGGGTTAGGGTTAGGGTTAGGGTTAGGGTTAGAGGGTTAGGGTTAGGGTTAGGGTTAGGGTTAGGGTTAGGGTTAGGGTTAGGGTGAGTGGGTGAGTGGACACAGCCGGATCCGCACTGCGCCCTGCCTGCCTATCTCCCGTCGGTGAGTGGACACAGCCAGATCCGCACTGCGCCCTGCCTGACCGTCTGCCGTGGGTGAGTAGAAACAGCCAGATCCACACTGCGCCCTGCCTGCCCGTCTTCCGTGGGTGAGTGGACACAGCCAGATCCGCACTGCGCCCTGCCTGACCGTCTGCCGTGGGTGAGTGGACCCAGCCAGATCCGCACTGCGCCCTGCCTGCCCGTCTCCCGTGGGTGAGTGGACACAGCCAGATCCGTACTGCGCCGTACCTGCCCGTCTGCCGTGGGCCAGTGGACATAGCCAGATCCACACAGCACCGTCTCTGCCCATCTCCCGTGGGTGAGTGGACACAGCCGGATCCGCACTGTGCCCCCCCTGCCCGTCTCCCGTGGGTGAGTGTACACAGCCAGATCCGCACTGCGCCTTGCCTGCCCGTCTCACGTTGGTGAGTGGAAACAGCCATATCCGCACTGCGCCCTGCCTGCCCGTCTCCCGTGGGTGAGTGGACACAGCCAGATCCGCACTGCACCCTGCCTGACCGTCTGCCGTGGGTGAGTGGACTCAGCCAGATCCGCACTGCACCCTGCCTGCCCGTCTGCCGTGGGTCAGTGGACATAGCCATATCCACACAGCACCCTCTCTGCCCGTCTCTCGTTTGTGAGTGGACACAGCCAGATCCACAATGCGCCTTGCCTGCCCGTCTCCCCTATGTGAGTGGACACAGCCAGATCCGCACTTCGCCCTGCCTGCCCGTCTCCCGTGGGTGAGTGGACACAGCCAGATCCGCACTGCGCCCTGCCTGCCCGTCTCCCGTGGGTGAGTGGACACAGCCAGATCCGTACTGCGCCGTGCCTGCCCGTCTGCCGTGGGCCAGTGGACATAGCCAGATCCACACAGTACCGTCTCTGCCCATCTCCCGTGGGTGAGTGGACACAACCGGATCTGCACTGCGCCCTGCCTGCCCATCTCCCGTGGGTGAGTGGACACAGCCAGATCCGCACTGCGCCTTGCCTGCCCGTCTCACGTTGGTGAGTGGACACAGCCAGATCCGCACTGCGCCCTGCCTGCCCGACTCCCGTGGATGAGTGGACACAGCCAGATCCGCACTGCGCCCTGCCTGCCCGTCTGCCGTAGGGTTAGGGTTAGGGTTAGGGTTAGGGTTAGGGTTAGGGTTAGGGTTAGAGGGTTAGGGTTAGGGTTAGGGTTAGGGTTAGGGTTAGAGGGTTAGAGGGTTAGGGTTAGGGTTAGGGTTAGGGTTAGGGTTAGGGTTAGGGTTAGTGGGTGAGTGGACACAGCCGGATCCGCACTGCGCCTTGCCTTCCCGTGTCCCGAGGGTTAGTGGACACAGCCAGATCCGCACTGCACCCTGCCTGACCGTCTGCCGTGGGTGAGTGGACACAGCCAGATCCGCACTTCGCCCTGCCTGCCCGTCTCCCGTGGGCGAGTGGACACAGCCAGATCCGCACTGCGCCCTGCCTGCCCGTCTGCCGTGGGTGAGTGGACACAGCCAGATCCGCACTGCGCCCTGCCTGACCGTCTGCCGTGGGTGAATGGACACAGCCAGATCCACACTGCGCCCTGCCTGCCCGTCTTCCGTGGGTGAGTGGCCAAAGCCAGATCCGCACTGCACCCTGCCTGACCGTCTGCCGTGGGTGAGTGGACACAGCCAGATCCGCACTGCGCCCTGCCTGACCGCCTGCTGTGGGTCAGTGGAGACAGCCAGATCCGCACTGCGCCCTGCCTGCCCGTCTCCTGTGGGCGAGTGGACACAGCCAGATCTGCACTGCGCACTGCCTGCCCGTCTGCCGTGGGTGAGTGGACACAGCCAGATCCGCACTGCGCCCTGCCTGCCCGTCTGCCGTAGGGTTAGGGTTAGGGTTAGCGTTAGGGTTAGGGTTAGGGTTAGGGTTAGGGTTAGGGTTAGGGTTAGGGGGTTAGGGTTAGGGTTAGGGTTAGGGTTAGGGTTAGGGTTAGGGTTAGAGGGTTAGGGTTAGGGTTAGGGTTAGGGTTAGGGTTAGGGTTAGGGTGAGTGGGTGAGTGGACACAGCCGGATCCGAACTGCGCGCTGCCTGCCTATCTCCCGTGGGTGAGTGGACACAGCCAGATCCGCACTGCGCCTTGCCTGCCCGTGTCCCGTGGGTGAGTGGACACAGCCAGATCCGCACTGCACCCTGCCTGACCGTCTGCCGTGGGTGAGTGGACACAGCCAGATCTGCACTGCGCCCTGCCTGCCCATCTCCCGTGGGCGAGTGGACACAGCCAGATCCGCACTGCGCCCTGCCTGCCCGTCTGCCGTGGGTGAGTGGACACAGCCAGATCCGCACTGCGCCCTGCCTGACCGTCTGCCGTGGGTGAGTGGACCCAGCCAGATCCGCACTGCGCCCTGCCTGCCCGTCTCCCGTGGGTGAGTGGACACAGCCAGATCCGTATTGCGCCGTGCCTGCCCTTCTGCCGTGGGCCAGTGGACATAGCCAGATCCACACAGCACCGTCTCTGCCCATCTCCCGTGGGTGAGTGGACACAGCCGGATCCGCACTGTGCCCCCCCTGCCCGTCTCCCGTGGGTGAGTGGACACAGCCAGATCCGCACTGCGCCTTGCTTGCCCGTCTCACGTTGGTGAGTGGAAACAGCCAGATCCGCACTGCGCCCTGCCTGCCCGTCTCCCGTGGGTGAGTGGACACAGCCAGATCCGCACTGCACCCTGCCTGACCGTCTGCCATGGGTGAGTGGACTCAGCCAGATCCGCACTGCACCCTGCCTGCCCGTCTGCCGTGGGTCAGTGGACATAGCCATATCCACACAGCACCCTCTCTGCCCGTCTCTCGTTTGTGAGTGGACACAGCAAGATCCACACTGCGCCTTGCCTGCCCGTCTCCCCTAGGTGAGTGGACACAGCCAGATCCGCACTTCGCCCTGCCTGCCCGTCTCCCGTGGGTGAGTGGACACAGCCAGATCCGCACTGCGCCCTGCCTGCCCGTCTCCCGTGGGTGAGTGGACACAGCCAGATCCGTACTGCGCCGTGCCTGCCCGTCTGCCGTGGGCCAGTGGACATAGCCAGATCCACACAGTACCGTCTCTGCCCATCTCCCGTTGGTGAGTGGACACAACCGGATCTGCACTGCGCCCTGCCTGCCCGTCTCCCGTGGGTGAGTGGACACAGCCAGATCCGCACTGCGCCTTGCCTGCCCGTCTCACGTTGGTGAGTGGACACAGCCAGATCCGCACTGCGCCCTGCCTGCCCGACTCTCGTGGATGAGTGGACACAGCCAGATCCGCACTGCGCCCTGCCTGACCGTCTGCCGTGGGTGAGTGGACACAGCCAGATCCACACTGCGCCCTGCCTGCCCGTCTGCCGTGGGTCAGTGGACATAGCCATATCCACACAACACCCTCTCTGCCCGTCTCCCGTGGGTGAGTGGACACAGCCAGATCCGCACTGCGCCCTGCCTGACCGTCTGCCGTGGGTGAATGGACACAGCCAGATCCACACTGCGCCCTGCCTGCCCGTCTTCCGTGGGTGAGTGGCCAAAGCCAGATCCGCACTGCACCCTGCCTGACCGTCTGCCGTGGGTGAGTGGACACAGCCAGATCCGCACTGCGCCCTGCCTGACCGCCTGCTGTGGGTCAGTGGAGACAGCCAGATCCGCACTGCGCCCTGCCTGCCCGTCTCCTGTGGGCGAGTGGACACAGCCAGATCTGCACTGCGCACTGCCTGCCCGTCTGCCGTGGGTGAGTGGACACAGCCAGATCCGCACTGCGCCCTGCCTGCCCGTCTGCCGTAGGGTTAGGGTTAGGGTTAGCGTTAGGGTTAGGGTTAGGGTTAGGGTTAGGGTTAGGGTTAGGGTTAGGGTTAGGGGGTTAGGGTTAGGGTTAGGGTTAGGGTTAGGGTTAGGGTTAGGGTTAGAGGGTTAGGGTTAGGGTTAGGGTTAGGGTTAGGGTTAGGGTGAGTGGGTGAGTGGACACAGCCGGATCCGAACTGCGCGCTGCCTGCCTATCTCCCGTGGGTGAGTGGACACAGCCAGATCCGCACTGCGCCTTGCCTGCCCGTGTCCCGTGGGTGAGTGGACACAGCCAGATCCGCACTGCACCCTGCCTGACCGTCTGCCGTGGGTGAGTGGACACAGCCAGATCTGCACTGCGCCCTGCCTGCCCATCTCCCGTGGGCGAGTGGACACAGCCAGATCCGCACTGCGCCCTGCCTGCCCGTCTGCCGTGGGTGAGTGGACACAGCCAGATCCGCACTGCGCCCTGCCTGACCGTCTGCCGTGGGTGAGTAGAAACAGCCAGATCCACACTGCGCCCTGCCTGCCCGTCTTCCGTGGGTGAGTGGACACAGCCAGATCCGCACTGCGCCCTGCCTGACCGTCTGCCGTGGGTGAGTGGACCCAGCCAGATCCGCACTGCGCCCTGCCTGCCCGTCTCCCGTGGGTGAGTGGACACAGCCAGATCCGTACTGCGCCGTGCCTGCCCTTCTGCCGTGGGCCAGTGGACATAGCCAGATCCACACAGCACCGTCTCTGCCCATCTCCCGTGGGTGAGTGGACACAGCCGGATCCGCACTGTGCCCCCCCTGCCCGTCTCCCGTGGGTGAGTGGACACAGCCAGATCCGCACTGCGCCTTGCTTGCCCGTCTCTCGTTGGTGAGTGGAAACAGCCAGATCCGCACTGCGCCCTGCCTGCCCGTCTCCCGTGGGTGAGTGGACACAGCCAGATCCGCACTGCACCCTGCCTGACCGTCTGCCATGGGTGAGTGGACTCAGCCAGATCCGCACTGCACCCTGCCTGCCCGTCTGCCGTGGGTCAGTGGACATAGCCATATCCACACAGCACCCTCTCTGCCCGTCTCTCGTTTGTGAGTGGACACAGCAAGATCCACACTGCGCCTTGCCTGCCCGTCTCCCCTAGGTGAGTGGACACAGCCAGATCCGCACTTCGCCCTGCCTGCCCGTCTCCCGTGGGTGAGTGGACACAGCCAGATCCGCACTGCGCCCTGCCTGCCCGTCTCCCGTGGGTGAGTGGACACAGCCAGATCCGTACTGCGCCGTGCCTGCCCGTCTGCCGTGGGCCAGTGGACATAGCCAGATCCACACAGTACCGTCTCTGCCCATCTCCCGTTGGTGAGTGGACACAACCGGATCTGCACTGCGCCCTGCCTGCCCGTCTCCCGTGGGTGAGTGGACACAGCCAGATCCGCACTGCGCCTTGCCTGCCCGTCTCACGTTGGTGAGTGGACACAGCCAGATCCGCACTGCGCCCTGCCTGCCCGACTCTCGTGGATGAGTGGACACAGCCAGATCCGCACTGCGCCCTGCCTGACCGTCTGCCGTGGGTGAGTGGACACAGCCAGATCCACACTGCGCCCTGCCTGCCCGTCTGCCGTGGGTCAGTGGACATAGCCATATCCACACAACACCCTCTCTGCCCGTCTCCCGTGGGTGAGTGGACACAGCCAGATCCACACTGCGCCTTGCCTGCCATTCTCCCCTGATGAGTGGACACAGCCAGATCCGCATTGCGCCCTGCCTGACCGTCTCCCGTGGGTGAGTGGACACAGCCAGATCCGCACTGCGCCCTGCCTGCCCGTCTTCCGTGGGTGAGTGGACACAGCCAGATCCGCACTGCGCCCTGCCTGACCGTCGGCCGTGGGTGAGTGGACACAGCCAGATCCGCACTGCGCCCTGCCTGACCACCTGCTGTGGGTGAGTGGAGACAGCCAGATCCGCACTGCGCCCTGCCTTCCCGTCTCCCGTGGGCCAGTGGAGACAGCCAGATCCGCACTGCGCCCTGCCTGCCCGTCTCCCGTGTGCGAGTGGACACAGCCAGATCCGCACTGCGCCCTGCCTGCCCGTCTGCCGTGGGTGAGTGGACACAGCCAGATCCACACTGCGCCTTGCCTGCCCGTCTCCCCTGGGTGAGTGGACACAGCCAGATCCGCACTGTGCCCTGCATGCCCGTCTCCCGTGGGTGAGTGGACACTGCCAAATCCGCACTGCGCCCTGCCTGCCCGTCTCCCGTGTGTGAGTGGACACAGTCAGATCCGCACTGCGCCCTGCCTTCCCGTCTCCCGTGGGTGAGTGGACACAGCCAGATCCGTACTGCGCCGTGCCTGCCCGTCTGCCGTGGGCCAGTGGACATAGCCAGATCCACACAGCACCGTCTCTGCCCATATCCCGTGGGTGAGTGGACACAGTTGGATCCGCACTGCACCCTGCCTGCCCGTCTCCTGTGGGTGAGTGGACACAGCCTGATCCGCACTGCGCTTTGCCTGCCCGTCTCACGTTGGTGAGTGGAAACACCAGATCCGCACTGCGCCCTGCCTGCCCGTCTCCCGTGGGTGAGTGGACACAGCCAGATCCGCACTGCACCCTGCCTGACCGTCTGCCGTGGGTGAGTGAACACAGCCAGATCCGCACTGCGCCCTGCCTGCCCGTCTGCCGTGGGTCAGTGGACATAGCCATATCGACACAGCAAACTCTCTGCCAGTCTCCCGTGGGTGAGTGGACACAGCCAGGTCCGCACTGCGCCCTGCCTGCCCGTCTCCCGTGGGCGAGTGGACACAGCCAGATCCGCACTGCGCCCTGCCTGCCCGTCTCCCGTGGGCGAGTGGACACAGCCAGATCCGCACTGCGCCCTGCCTGCCCGTCTGCCGTGGGCAAATGGACACAGCCAGATCCGCACTGCGCCCTGCCTGACCGTCTGCCGTGGGTGAGTGGACACAGCCAGATACACAGCACCCTGCCTGCCCTTCTGCCGTGGGCGAGTGGACACAGCCAGATCCGCACTGCGCCCTGCCTGACCGTCTGCCGTGGGTGAGTGGACACAGCCAGATCCGCACTGCGCCCTGCCTGACCGCCTGCCGTTGGTGAGTGGAGACAGCCAGATCCGCATTGAGCCCTGCCTGCCGGTCTCCCGTTGGCTAGTGGACACAGCCAGATCCGCACTGCGCCCTGCCTGCCCGTCTGCCGTGGGTGAGTGGACACAGCCGGATCCGCACTGCGCCCTGCCTGCCCGTGTGCCGTGGGTGAGTGGACACAGCAGGATCCGCACTGCGCCCTGCCTGACCGTCTGCCGTGGGTGAGTGGACACAGCCAGATCCGCACTGCGCCTTGCCAGCCCGTCTCACGTGGGTTAGTGGACACAGCAGATCCGCACTGCGCCCTGCCTGCCCGTCTCCCGTGGGTGAGTGGACACAGCCAGATCTGCACTGCACCCTGCCTGATCGTCTGCCGTGGGTGAGTGGACACAGCCAGATCCGCACTGCACCCTGCCTGACCGTCTGCCGTGGGTGAGTGGAGACAGCCAGATCCGCACTGCGCTCTGCTTGCCCGTCTGCCATGGGTCAGTGGACATAGCCATATCGACACAGCAACCTCTCTGCCCGTTTCCCGTGGGTGAGTGGACACAGCCAGATCCACACTGCGCCTTGCCTGCCCGTCTCCCCTGGGTGAGTGGACACAGCCAGATCCGCACTACGCCCTGCCTGCCCATCTCCCGTGGGTAAGTGGACACAGCCAGATCCGCACTGCGCCCTGCCTGACCGCCTGCCGTGGGTGAGTGGACACAGCCAGATCCACACTGCACCCTGCCTGCCCTTCTGCCGTGGGTTAGTGGACACAGCCAGATCCGCACTGCACCCTGCCTGACCGCCTGCTGTGGGTGAGTGGACACAGCCAGATCCGCACTGCGCCCTGCCTGACCGCCTGCCGTGGGTGAGTGGACACAGCCAGATCCGTACTGCCCCCTGCCTGCCCGTATGCCGTGGGTCAGTGGACATTGCCAGATCCACACAGCACCGTCTCTGCCCATCTCCCGTGGGTGAGTGGACACAGCCGGATCCGCACTGCGCCCTGCCTGCCCGTCTCCCGTGGTTGAGTGGACACAGCCAGATCCGCACTGCGCCTTGCCTGCCCGTCTCACATGGGTGAGTGGACACAGCCAGATCCGCACTGCGCCCTACCTGCCCGTCTCCCGTGGGTGAGTGGACACAGCCAGATCCGCACTGCACCCTGCCTGACCGTCTGCCGTGGGTGAGTGGACACAGCCAGATCCACACTGCGCCCTGCCTGCCCGTCTGCCGTGGGTCAGTGGACATAGCCATATCCACACAACACCCTCTCTACCCGACTCCCGTGGGTGACTGGACACAGCCAGTTCCGCACTGCACCCTGCCTACCCGTCTCCCGTGGGCGAGTGGACACAGCCATATCCGCACTGCTCCCTGCCTGCCCGTCTGCCGTGGGTGAGTGGACACAGCCAGATCCACACTGCGCCCTGCCTGCCCGTCTTCCGTGGGTGAGTGGACAAAGCCAGATCCGCACTGCGCCCTGCCTGACCGTCTGCCGTGGGTGAGTGGACACAGCCAGATCCGCACTGCGCCCTGCCTGACCGCCTGCTGTGGGTGAGCGGAGACAGCCAGATCCGCACTGCGCCCTGCCTTCCCGTCTCCCGTGGGCGAGTGGAGACAGCCAGATCCGCACTGCGCCCTGCCTGCTCGTCTCCCGTGTGCGAGTGGACACAGCCAGATCCGCACTGCGCCCTGCCTGCCCGTCTGCCGTGGGTGAGTGGACACAGCCAGATCCACACTGCGCCTTGCCTGCCCGTCTCCCCTGGGTGAGTGGACATAGCCAGATCCGCACTGTGCCCTGCCTGCCCGTCTCCCGTGGGTGAGTGGACACAGCCAAATCCGCACTGCGCCCTGCCTGCCCGTCTCCCGTGGGTGAGTGGACACAGCTAGATCCGCACTGCGCCCTGCCTTCCCGTCTCCCGTGGGTGAGTGGACACAGCCAGATCCGTACTGCGCCGTGCCTGCCCGTCTGCCGTGGGCCAGTGGACATAGCCAGATCCACACAGCACCGTCTCTGCCCATATCCCGTGGGTGAGTGGACACAGTCGGATCCGCACTGCGCCCTGCCTGCCCGTATCCCGTGGGTGAGTGGACACAGCCAGATCCGCACTGCGCCTTGCCTGCCCGTCTCCCGTGGGCGAGTGGACACAGCCAGATCCACACTGCGCCCTGCCTGACCGTCTGCCGTAGGTGAGTGGACACAGCCAGATACGCACTGCGCCTTGCCTGCCCGTCTCACGTTGGTGAGTGGACACAGCCAGATACGCACTGCGCCCTGCCTGACCGTCTGCCGTGGGTGAGTGGACACAGCCAGATTCGCACTGCGCCCTGCCTGACCGCCTGCCGTTGGTGAGTGGAGACAGCCAGATCCGCATTGAGCCCTGCCTGCCGGTCTCCCGTGGGCTAGTGGACACAGCCAGATCCGCACTGCGCCCTGCCTGCCCGTGTGCCGTGGGTGAGTGGACACAGCAGGATCCGCACTGCGCCCTGCCTGACCGTCTGCCGTGGGTGAGTGGACACAGCCAGATCCGCACTGCGCCTTGCCAGCCCGTCTCACGTGGGTTAGTGGACACAGCCAGATCCGCACTGCGCCCTGCCTGCCCGTCTCCCGTGGGTGAGTGGACACAGCCAGATCTGCACTGCACCCTGCCTGATCGTCTGCCGTGGGTGAGTGGACACAGCCAGATCCGCACTGCACCCTGCCTGACCGTCTGCCGTGGGTGAGTGGAGACAGCCAGATCCGCACTGCGCTCTGCCTGCCCGTCTGCCATGGGTCAGTGGACATAGCCATATCGACACAGCAACCTCTCTGCCCGTTTCCCGTGGGTGAGTGGACACAGCCAGATCCACACTGCGCCCTGCCTGCCCGTCTGCCCTGGGTGAGTGGACACAGCCCGATCCGCACTGCGCCCTGCCTGACCGCCTGCCGTGGGTGAGTGGACACAGCCAGATCCACACTGCACCCTGCCTGCCCTTCTGCCGTGGGTTAGTGGACACAGCCAGATCCGCACTGCACCCTGCCTGACCGCCTGCTGTGGGTGAGTGGACACAGCCAGATCCGCACTGCGCCCTGCCTGACCGCCTGCCGTGGGTGAGTGGACACAGCCAGATCCGTACTGCCCCCTGCCTGCCCGTATGCCGTGGGTCAGTGGACATTGCCAGATCCACACAGCACCGTCTCTGCCCATCTCCCGTGGGTGAGTGGACACAGCCAGATCCGCACTGCACCCTGCCTGACCGTCTGCCGTGGGTGAGTGGACACAGCCAGATCCACACTGCGCCCTGCCTGCCCGTCTGCCGTGGGTCAGTGGACATAGCCATATGCACACAACACCCTCTCTGCCCGTCTCCCGTGGGTGAGTGGACACAGCCAGATCCACACTGCGCCTTGCCTGCCAGTCTCCCCTGATGAGTGGACACAGCCAGATCCGCATTGCGCCCTGCCTGACCGTCTCCCGTGGGTGAGTGGACACAGGCAGATCCGCACTGCGCCCTGCCTGCCCGTCTCCCTTGGGTGAGTGGACACAGCCAGATTCGCACTGCGCCCTGCCTGCCCGACTCCCGTGGGTGAGTGGACACAGCCAGTTCCGCACTGCACCCTGCCTGCCCGTCTCCCGTGGGCGAGTGGACACAGCAAGATCCGCACTGCTCCCTGCCTGCCCGTCTGCCGTGGGTGAGTGGACACAGCCAGATCCGCACTGCGCCCTGCCTGCCCGTCTTCCGTGGGTGAGTGGACACAGCCAGATCCGCACTGCGCCCTGCCTGACCGTCTGCCGTGGGTGAGTGGACACAGCCAGATCCGCACTGCGCCCTGCCTGACCGCCTGCCGTGGGTGAGCGGAGACAGCCAGATCCGCACTGCGCCCTGCCTTCCCGTCTCCCGTGGGCGAGTGGAGACAGCCAGATCCGCACTGCGCCCTGCCTGCCCGTCTCCCGTGTGCGAGTGGACACAGCCAGATCCGCACTGCGCCCTGCCTGCCCGTCTGCCGTGGGTGAGTGGACACAGCCAGATCCACACTGCGCCTTGCCTGCCCGTCTCCCCTGGGTGAGTGGACACAGCCAGATCCGCACTGTGCCCTGCCTGCCCGTCTCCCGTGGGTGAGTGGACACAGCCAAATCCGCACTGCGCCCTGCCTGCCCGTCTCCCGTGGGTGAGTGGACACAGCCAGATCCGCACTGCGCCCTGCCTTCCCGTCTCCCGTGGGTGAGTGGACACAGCCAGATCCGTACTGCGCCGTGCCTGACCGTCTGCCGTGGGCCAGTGGACATAGCCAGATCCACACAGCACCGTCTCTGCCCATATCCCGTGGGTGAGTGGACACAGTCGGATCCTCACTGCGCCCTGCCTGCCCGTCTCCCGTGGGTGAGTGGACACAGCCAGATCCGCACTGCGCTTTGCCTGCCCGTCTCACGTTGGTGAGTGGACACAGCCAGATCCGCACTGCGCCCTGCCTGCCCGTCTCCCGTGGGTGAGTGGACACAGCCAGATCCGCACTGCACCCTGCCTGACCGTCTGCCGTGGGTGAGTGGACACAGCCAGATCCGCACTGCGCCCTGCCTGCCCGTCTGCAGTGGGTCAGTGGACATAGCCATATCCACACAGCACCCTCTCTGCCCGTCTCTCGTGGGTGAGTGGACACAGCCAGATCCACACTGCGCCTTGCCTGCCCGTCTCCCCTGGGTGAGTGGACACAGCCAGATCCGCACTTGGCCCTGCCTGCCCGTCTCCCGTGGGTGAGTGGACACAGCCAGATCCGCACTGCGCCATGCCTGACCGCCTGCCGTGGGTGAGTGGACACAGCCAGATCCACACTGCACCCTGCCTGCCCTTCTGCCGTGGGTTAGTGGACACAGCCAGATCCGCACTGCGCCCTGCCTGACCGCCTGCTGTGGGTGAGTGGACACAGCCAGATCCGCACTGCGCCCTGCCTGACCGCCTGCCGTGGGTGAGTGGACACAGCCAGATCCGTACTGCCCCCTGCCTGCCCGTATGCCGTGGGTCAGTGGACATTGCCAGATCCACACAGCACCGTCTCTGCCCATCTCCCGTGGGTGAGTGGACACAGCCGGATCCGCACTGCGCCCTGCCTGCCCGTCTCCCGTGGTTTAGTGGACACAGCCAGATCCGCACTGCGCCTTGCCTGCCCGTCTCACATGGGTGAGTGGACACAGCCAGATCCGCACTGCGCCCTACCTGCCCGTCTCCCGTGGGTGAGTGGACACAGCCAGATCCGCACTGCACCCTGCCTGACCGTCTGCCGTGGGTGAGTGGACACAGCCAGATCCACACTGCGCCCTGCCTGCCCGTCTGCCGTGGGTCAGTGGACATAGCCATATCCACACAACACCCTCTCTGCCCGTCTCCCGTGGGTGAGTGGACACAGCCAGATCCACACTGCGCCTTGCCTGCCAGTCTCCCCTGATGAGTGGACACAGCCAGATCCGCATTGCGCCCTGCCTGACCGTCTCCCGTGGGTGAGTGGACACAGCCAGATCCGCACTGCGCCCTGCCTGCCCGTCTCCCGTGGGTTAGTGGACACAGCCAGATTCGCACTGCGCCCTGCCTGCCCACCTCCCGTGGGTGAGTGGACACAGCCAGTTCCGCACTGCACCCTGCCTGCCCGTCTCCCTTGGGTGAGTGGACACAGCCAGATTCGCACTGCGCCCTGCCTGCCCGACTCCCGTGGGTGAGTGGACACAGCCAGTTCCGCACTGCACCCTGCCTGCCCGTCTCCCGTGGGCGAGTGGACACAGCAAGATCCGCACTGCTCCCTGCCTGCCCGTCTGCCGTGGGTGAGTGGACACAGCCAGATCCGCACTGCGCCCTGCCTGCCCGTCTTCCGTGGGTGAGTGGACACAGCCAGATCCGCACTGCGCCCTGCCTGACCGTCTGCCGTGGGTGAGTGGACACAGCCAGATCCGCACTGCGCCCTGCCTGACCGCCTGCCGTGGGTGAGCGGAGACAGCCAGATCCGCACTGCGCCCTGCCTTCCCGTCTCCCGTGGGCGAGTGGAGACAGCCAGATCCGCACTGCGCCCTGCCTGCCCGTCTCCCGTGTGCGAGTGGACACAGCCAGATCCGCACTGCGCCCTGCCTGCCCGTCTGCCGTGGGTGAGTGGACACAGCCAGATCCACACTGCGCCTTGCCTGCCCGTCTCCCCTGGGTGAGTGGACACAGCCAGATCCGCACTGTGCCCTGCCTGCCCGTCTCCCGTGGGTGAGTGGACACAGCCAAATCCGCACTGCGCCCTGCCTGCCCGTCTCCCGTGGGTGAGTGGACACAGCCAGATCCGCACTGCGCCCTGCCTTCCCGTCTCCCGTGGGTGAGTGGACACAGCCAGATCCGTACTGCGCCGTGCCTGACCGTCTGCCGTGGGCCAGTGGACATAGCCAGATCCACACAGCACCGTCTCTGCCCATATCCCGTGGGTGAGTGGACACAGTCGGATCCTCACTGCGCCCTGCCTGCCCGTCTCCCGTGGGTGAGTGGACACAGCCAGATCCGCACTGCGCTTTGCCTGCCCGTCTCACGTTGGTGAGTGGACACAGCCAGATCCGCACTGCGCCCTGCCTGCCCGTCTCCCGTGGGTGAGTGGACACAGCCAGATCCGCACTGCACCCTGCCTGACCGTCTGCCGTGGGTGAGTGGACACAGCCAGATCCGCACTGCGCCCTGCCTGCCCGTCTGCAGTGGGTCAGTGGACATAGCCATATCCACACAGCACCCTCTCTGCCCGTCTCTCGTGGGTGAGTGGACACAGCCAGATCCACACTGCGCCTTGCCTGCCCGTCTCCCCTGGGTGAGTGGACACAGCCAGATCCGCACTTGGCCCTGCCTGCCCGTCTCCCGTGGGTGAGTGGACACAGCCAGATCCGCACTGCGCCATGCCTGACCGCCTGCCGTGGGTGAGTGGACACAGCCAGATCCACACTGCACCCTGCCTGCCCTTCTGCCGTGGGTTAGTGGACACAGCCAGATCCGCACTGCGCCCTGCCTGACCGCCTGCTGTGGGTGAGTGGACACAGCCAGATCCGCACTGCGCCCTGCCTGACCGCCTGCCGTGGGTGAGTGGACACAGCCAGATCCGTACTGCCCCCTGCCTGCCCGTATGCCGTGGGTCAGTGGACATTGCCAGATCCACACAGCACCGTCTCTGCCCATCTCCCGTGGGTGAGTGGACACAGCCGGATCCGCACTGCGCCCTGCCTGCCCGTCTCCCGTGGTTTAGTGGACACAGCCAGATCCGCACTGCGCCTTGCCTGCCCGTCTCACATGGGTGAGTGGACACAGCCAGATCCGCACTGCGCCCTACCTGCCCGTCTCCCGTGGGTGAGTGGACACAGCCAGATCCGCACTGCACCCTGCCTGACCGTCTGCCGTGGGTGAGTGGACACAGCCAGATCCACACTGCGCCCTGCCTGCCCGTCTGCCGTGGGTCAGTGGACATAGCCATATCCACACAACACCCTCTCTGCCCGTCTCCCGTGGGTGAGTGGACACAGCCAGATCCACACTGCGCCTTGCCTGCCAGTCTCCCCTGATGAGTGGACACAGCCAGATCCGCATTGCGCCCTGCCTGACCGTCTCCCGTGGGTGAGTGGACACAGCCAGATCCGCACTGCGCCCTGCCTGCCCGTCTCCCGTGGGTTAGTGGACACAGCCAGATTCGCACTGCGCCCTGCCTGCCCACCTCCCGTGGGTGAGTGGACACAGCCAGTTCCGCACTGCACCCTGCCTGCCCGTCTCCCGTGGGCGAGTGGACACAGCGAGATCCGCACTGCGCCCTGCCTGCCCGTCTTCCGTGGGTGAGTGGACACAGCCAGATCCGCACTGCGCCCTGCCTGCCCGTCTTCCGTGGGTGAGTGGACACAGCCAGATCCGCACTGCGCCCTGCCTGACCGTCTGCCGTGGGTGAGTGGACACAGCCAGATCCGCACTGCGCCCTGCCTGACCACCTGCTGTGGGTGAGTGGAGACAGCCAGATCCGCACTGCGCCCTGCCTTCCCGTCTCCAGTGGGTGAGTGGAGACAGCCAGATCCGCACTGCGCCCTGCCTGCCCGTCTCCCGTGTGCGAGTGGACACAGCCAGATCCGCACTGCGCCCTGCCTGCCCGTCTGCCGTGGGTGAGTGGACACAGCCAGATCCACACTGCGCCTTGCCTGCCCGTCTCCCCTGGGTGAGTGGACACAGCCAGATCCTCACTGTGCCCTGCCTGCCCGTCTCCCGTGGGTGAGTGGACACAGCCAAATCCGCACTGCGCCCTGCCTGCCCATCTCCCGTGGGTGAGTGGACACAGCCAGATCCGCACTGCGCCCTGCCTTCCCGTCTCCCGTGGGTGAGTGGACTCAGCCAGATCCGTACTGCGACGTGCCTGCCCGTCTGCCGTGGGCCAGTGGACATAGCCAGATCCACACAGCACCGTCTCTGGCCATAACCCGTGGGTGAGTGGACACAGTCGGATCCGCACTGCGCCCTGCCTGCCCGTATCCCGTGGGTGAGTGGACACAGCCAGATCCGCACTGCGCTTTGCCTGCCCGTCTCACGTTGGTGAGTGGACACAGCCAGATCCGCACTGCGCCCTGCCTGCCCGTCTCCCGTGGGTGAGTGGACACAGCCAGATCCGCACTGCACCCTGCCTGACCGTCTGCCGTGGGTGAGTGGACACAGCCAGATCCGCACTGCGCCCTGCCTGCCCGTCTGCCGTGGGTCAGTGGACATAGCCATATCCACACAGCACCCTCTCTGCCCGTCTCTCGTGGGTGAGTGGACACAGCCAGATCCACACTGCGCCTTGCCTGCCCGTCTCCCCTGGGTGAGTGGACACAGCCAGATCCGCACTTCGCCCTGCCTGCCCGTCTCCCGTGGGTGAGTGGACACAGCCAGATCCGCACTGCGCCCTGCCTGCCCGTCTCCCGTGGGTGAGTGGACACAGCCAGATCCATACTGCGCCGTGCCTGCCCGTCTGCCGTGGGCCAGTGGACATAGCCAGATCCACACAGCACCGTCTCTGCCCATCTCCCGTGGGTGTGTGGACACAACCGGATCCGCACTGCGCCCTGCCTGCCCGTCTCCCGTGGGTGAGTGGACATAGCCAGATCCGCACTGCGCTTTGCCTGCCCGTCTCACGTTGGTGAGTGGACACAGCCAGATCCGCACTGCGCCCTGCTTGCCCGTCTCCCGTGGGTAAGTGGACACAGCCAGATCCGCACTGCACCCTGCCTGACCGTCTGCCGTGGGTGAGTGGACACAGCCAGATCCGCACTGCGCCCTGCCTGCCCGTCTGCCGTGGGTCAGTGGACATAGCCATATCCACACAGCACCCTCTCTGCCCGTCTCTCGTGGGTGAGTGGACACAGCCAGATTCACACTGCGCCTTGCCTGCCCGTCTCCCCTCGGTGAGTGGACACAGCCAGATCCGCACTTCGCCCTGCCTGCCCGTCTCCCGTGGGTGAGTGGACACAGCCAGATCCGCACTGCGCCCTTCCTGCCCGTCTCCCGTGGGTGAGTGGACACAGCCAGATCCGCATTGCGCCTTGCCTGCCCGTCTCCCGTCAGTGAGTGGACACAGCCAGATCCGCACTGCGCCCTGCCTGCCCGTCTCTTGTGGGTGAGTGGACACAGCCAGATCCGCACTGCGCCTTGCCTGCCCGTCTCACGTTGGTGAGTGGACACAGCCAGATCCGCACTGCGCCCTGACTGCCCGTCTCCCGTGGGTGAGTGGACACAGCCAGATCGGCACTGCACCCTGCCTGACCGTCTGCCGTGGGTGAGTGGACACAGCCAGATCCACACTGCGCCCTGCCTGACCGTCTGCCGTGGGTGAGTGGACACAGCCAGATCCGCACTGCGCCCTGCCTGCCCGTCTCACGTGGGTGAGTGGACACAGCAAGATCCGCACTGCGCCCTGCCTGCCCGTCTCCCGTGGGTGAGTGGACACAGCCAGATCCGCACTGCACCCTGCCTGACCGTCTGCCGTGGGTGAGTGGACACAGCCAGATCCGCACTGCGCCCTGCCTGACCGCCTGCTGTGGGTGAGTGGAGACAGCCAGATCCGCATTGCGCCCTGCCTGCCCGTCTCCCGTGGGCGAGTGGACACAGCCAGATCCACACTGCGCCCTGCCTACCCGTCTCCCGTGGGTGAGTGGACACAGCCAGATCCGCACTGCGCCCTGCCTGCCCATCTCCCATGGGTGAGTGGACACAGCCAGATCCGCACTGCGCCTTGCCTGCCCGTCTCACGTTGGTGAGTGGACACAGCCAGATCCCCACTGCGCCCTGCCTTCCCGTCCCCCGTGGGTGAGTGGACACAGCCAGATCCGCACTGCACCCTGCCTGACCATCTGCCGTGGGTGAGTGGACACAGCCAGATCCGCACTGCGCCCTGCCTGCCCGTCTGCCGTGGGTTAGTGGACACAGACAGATCCGCACTGCACCCTGCCTGACCGTCTGCCGTGGTACACTGGACACAGCCAGATCCGCACTGCGCCCTGACTGACCGCCTGCTGTGGGTGAGTGGAGACAGCCAGATCCGCACTGCGCCCTGCCTTCCCGTCTCCTGTGGGCCAGTGGAGACAGCCAGATCCGCACTGCGCCCTGCCTGCCCGTCTCCCGTGTGCGAGTGGACACAGCCAGATCCGCACTGCGCCCTGCCTGCCCGTCTGCCGTGGGTGAGTGGACACAGCCAGATCCACACTGCGCCTTGCCTGCCCGTCTCCCCTGGGTGAGTGGACACAGCCAGATCCGCACTGTGCCCTGCCTGCCCGTCTCCCGTGGGTGAGTGGACACAGCCAAATCCGCACTGCGCCCTGCCTGCCCGTCTCCCGTGGGTGAGTGGACACAGTCAGATCCGCACTGCGCCCTGCCTTCCCGTCTCCCGTGGGTGAGTGGACACAGCCAGATCCGTACTGCGCCGTGCCTGCCCGTCTGCCGTGGGCCAGTGGACATAGCCAGATCCACACAGCACCGTCTCTGCCCATATCCCGTGGGTGAGTGGACACAGTCGGATCCGCACTGCACCCTGCCTGCCCGTCTCCCGTGGGTGAGTGGACACAGCCTGATCCGCACTGCGCTTTGCCTGCCCGTCTCACGTTGGTGAGTGGAAACACCAGATCCGCACTGCGCCCTGCCTGCCCGTCTCCCGTGGGTGAGTGGACACAGCCAGATCCGCACTGCACCCTGCCTGACCGTCTGCCGTGGGTGAGTGAACACAGCCAGATCCGCACTGCGCCCTGACTGCCCGTCTGCCGTGGGTCAGTGGACATAGCCATATCGACACAGCAAACTCTCTGCCAGTCTCCCGTGGGTGAGTGGACACAGCCAGGTCCGCACTGCGCCCTGCCTGCCCGTCTCCCGTGGGCGAGTGGACACAGCCAGATCCGCACTGCGCCCTGCCTGCCCGTCTCCCGTGGGCGAGTGGACACAGCCAGATCCGCACTGCGCCCTGCCTGCCCGTCTGCCGTGGGCAAATGGACACAGCCAGATCCGCACTGCGCCCTGCCTGACCGTCTGCCGTGGGTGAGTGGACACAGCCAGATACACAGCACCCTGCCTGCCCTTCTGCCGTGGGCGAGTGGACACAGCCAGATCCGCACTGCGCCCTGCCTGACCGTCTGCCGTGGGTGAGTGGACACAGCCAGATCCGCACTGCGCCCTGCCTGACCGCCTGCCGTTGGTGAGTGGAGACAGCCAGATCCGCATTGAGCCCTGCCTGCCGGTCTCCCGTGGGCTAGTGGACACAGCCAGATCCGCACTGCGCCCTGCCTGCCCGTCTGCCGTGGGTGAGTGGACACAGCCGGATCCGCACTGCGCCCTGCCTGCCCGTGTGCCGTGGGTGAGTGGACACAGCAGGATCCGCACTGCGCCCTGCCTGACCGTCTGCCGTGGGTGAGTGGACACAGCCAGATCCGCACTGCGCCTTGCCAGCCCGTCTCACGTGGGTTAGTGGACACAGCAGATCCGCACTGCGCCCTGCCTGCCCGTCTCCGGTGGGTGAGTGGACACAGCCAGATCTGCACTGCACCCTGCCTGATCGTCTGCCGTGGGTGAGTGGACACAGCCAGATCCGCACTGCACCCTGCCTGACCGTCTGCCGTGGGTGAGTGGAGACAGCCAGATCCGCACTGCGCTCTGCTTGCCCGTCTGCCATGGGTCAGTGGACATAGCCATATCGACACAGCAACCTCTCTGCCCGTTTCCCGTGGGTGAGTGGACACAGCCAGATCCACACTGCGCCTTGCCTGCCCGTCTCCCCTGGGTGAGTGGACACAGCCAGATCCGCACTACGCCCTGCCTGCCCATCTCCCGTGGGTAAGTGGACACAGCCAGATCCGCACTGCGCCCTGCCTGACCGCCTGCCGTGGGTGAGTGGACACAGCCAGATCCACACTGCACCCTGCCTGCCCTTCTGCCGTGGGTTAGTGGACACAGCCAGATCCGCACTGCACCCTGCCTGACCGCCTGCTGTGGGTGAGTGGACACAGCCAGATCCGCACTGCGCCCTGCCTGACCGCCTGCCGTGGGTGAGTGGACACAGCCAGATCCGTACTGCCCCCTGCCTGCCCGTATGCCGTGGGTCAGTGGACATTGCCAGATCCACACAGCACCGTCTCTGCCCATCTCCTGTGGGTGAGTGGACACAGCCGGATCCGCACTGCGCCCTGCCTGCCCGTCTCCCGTGGTTGAGTGGACACAGCCAGATCCGCACTGCGCCTTGCCTGCCCGTCTCACATGGGTGAGTGGACACAGCCAGATCCGCACTGCGCCCTACCTGCCCGTCTCCCGTGGGTGAGTGGACACAGCCAGATCCGCACTGCACCCTGCCTGACCGTCTGCCGTGGGTGAGTGGACACAGCCAGATCCACACTGCGCCCTGCCTGCCCGTCTGCCGTGGGTC
Organism: Microcebus murinus; assembly: GCF_040939455.1. Lineage (NCBI taxonomy): Eukaryota > Metazoa > Chordata > Mammalia > Primates > Cheirogaleidae > Microcebus > Microcebus murinus. Next base: position 72,794,869 of record NC_134119.1, on the reverse strand, counting down.
AGTGGACATAGCCATATCCAAACAACACCCTCTCTACCAGACTCCCGTGGGTGAGTGGACACAGCCAGTTCCGCACTGCACCCTGCCTACCCGTCTCCCGTGGGCGAGTGGACACAGCCATATCCGCACTGCTCCCTGCCTGCCCGTCTGCCGTGGGTGAGTGGACACAGCCAGATCCGCACTGCGCCCTGCCTGCCCGTCTTCCGTGGGTGAGTGGACACAGCCAGATCCGCACTGCGCCCTGCCTGACCGTCTGCCATGGGTGAGTGGACACAGCCAGATCCGCACTGCGCCCTGCCTGACCGCCTGCTGTGGGTGAGCGGAGACAGCCAGATCCGCACTGCGCCCTGCCTTCCCGTCTCCCGTGGGCGAGTGGAGACAGCCAGATCCGCACTGCGCCCTGCCTGCCCGTCTCCCGTGTGCGAGTGGACACAGCCAGATCCGCACTGCGCCCTGCCTGCCAGTCTGCCGTGGGTGAGTGGACACAGCCAGATCCACACTGCGCCTTGCCTGCCCGTCTCCCCTGGGTGAGTGGACACAGCCAGATCCGCACTGTGCCCTGCCTGCCCGTCTCCCGTGGGTGAGTGGACACAGCCAAATCCGCACTGCGCCCTGCCTGCCCGTCTCCCGTGGGTGAGTGGACACAGCTAGATCCGCACTGCGCCCTGCCTTCCCGTCTCCCGTGGGTGAGTGGACACAGCCAGATCCGTACTGCGCCGTGCCTGCCCGTCTGCCGTGGGCCAGTGGACATAGCCAGATCCACACAGCACCGTCTCTGCCCATATCCCGTGGGTGAGTGGACACAGTCGGATCCGCACTGCGCCCTGCCTGCCCGTCTCCCGTGGGTGAGTGGACACAGCCAGATCCGCACTGCGCTTTGCCTGCCCGTCTCACGTTGGTGAGTGGACACAGCCAGATCCGCACTGCGCCCTGCCTGCCCGTCTCCCGTGGGTGAGTGGACACAGCCAGATCCGCACTGCACCCTGCCTGACCGTCTGCCGTGGGTGAGTGGACACAGCCAGATCCGCACTGCGCCCTGCCTGCCCGTCTGCCGTGGGTCAGTGGACATAGCCATATCCACACAGCACCCTCTCTGCCCGTCTCTCGTGGGTGAGTGGACACAGCCAGATCCACACTGCGCCTTGCCTGCCCGTCTCCCCTGGGTGAGTGGACACAGCCAGATCCGCACTTGGCCCTGCCTGCCCGTCTCCCGTGGGTGAGTGGACACAGCCAGATCCGCACTGCGCCATGCCTGACCGCCTGCCGTGGGTGAGTGGACACAGCCAGATCCACACTGCACCCTGCCTGCCCTTCTGCCGTGTGTTAGTGGACACAGCCATATCCGCACTGCGCCCTGCCTGACCGCCTGCTGTGGGTGAGTGGACACAGCCTGATCCGCACTGCGCCCTGCCTGACCGCCTGCCGTGGGTGAGTGGACACAGCCAGATCCGTACTGCCCCCTGCCTGCCCATATGCCGTGGGTCAGTGGACATTGTCAGATCCACACAGGACCGTCTCTGCCCATCTCCCGTGGGTGAGTGGACACAGCCGGATCCGCACTGCGCCCTGCCTGCCCGTCTCCCGTGGTTTAGTGGACACAGCCAGATCCGCACTGCGCCTTGCCTTCCCGTCTCACATGGGTGAGTGGACACAGCCAGATCCGCACTGCGCCCTACCTGCCCGTCTCCCGTGGGTGAGTGGACACAGCCAGATCCGCACTGCACCCTGCCTGACCGTCTGCCGTGGGTGAGTGGACACAGCCAGATCCACACTGCGCCCTGCCTGCAAGTCTGCCGTGGGTCAGTGGACATAGCCATATCCACACAACACCCTCTCTGCCCGTCTTCCGTGGGTGAGTGGACACAGCCAGATCCACACTGCGCCTTGCCTGCCAGTCTCCCCTGTTGAGTGGACACAGCCAGATCCGCATTGCGCCCTGCCTGACCGTCTTCCGTGGGTGAGTGGACACAGCCAGATCCGCACTGCGCCCTGCCTGCCCGTCTCCCGTGGGTGAGTGGACACAGCCAAATCCGCACTGCGCCCTGCCTGCCCGTCTCCCGTGGGTGAGTGGACACAGCCAGATCCGCACTACGCCCTGCCTTCCCGTCTCCCGTGGGTGAGTGGACACAGCCAGATCCGTACTGCGCCGTGCCTGCCCGTCTGCCGTGGGCCAGTGGACATAGCCAGATCCACACAGCACCGTCTCTGCCCATATCCCGTGGGTGAGTGGACACAGTCGGATCCGCACTGCGCCCTGCCTGCCCGTATCCCGTGGGTGAGTGGACACAGCCAGATCCGCACTGCGCCTTGCCTGCCCGTCTCCCGTGGGCGAGTGGACACAGCCAGATCCACACTGCGCCCTGCCTGACCGTCTGCCGTAGGTGAGTGGACACAGCCAGATACGCACTGCGCCTTGCCTGCCCGTCTCACGTTGGTGAGTGGACACAGCCAGATACGCACTGCGCCCTGCCTGACCGTCTGCCGTGGGTGAGTGGACACAGCCAGATTCGCACTGCGCCCTGCCTGACCGCCTGCCGTTGGTGAGTGGAGACAGCCAGATCCGCATTGAGCCCTGCCTGCCGGTCTCCCGTGGGCTAGTGGACACAGCCAGATCCGCACTGCGCCCTGCCTGCCCGTGTGCCGTGGGTGAGTGGACACAGCAGGATCCGCACTGCGCCCTGCCTGACCGTCTGCCGTGGGTGAGTGGACACAGCCAGATCCGCACTGCGCCTTGCCAGCCCGTCTCACGTGGGTTAGTGGACACAGCCAGATCCGCACTGCGCCCTGCCTGCCCGTCTCCCGTGGGTGAGTGGACACAGCCAGATCTGCACTGCACCCTGCCTGATCGTCTGCCGTGGGTGAGTGGACACAGCCAGATCCGCACTGCACCCTGCCTGACCGTCTGCCGTGGGTGAGTGGAGACAGCCAGATCCGCACTGCGCTCTGCCTGCCCGTCTGCCATGAGTCAGTGGACATAGCCATATCGACACAGCAACCTCTCTGCCCGTTTCCCGTGGGTGAGTGGACACAGCCAGATCCACACTGCGCCTTGCCTGCCCGTCTCCCCTGGGTGAGTGGACACAGCCAGATCCGCACTGCGCCCTGCCTGCCCGTCTCCCGTGGGTGAGTGGACACAGACCGATCCGCACTGCGCCCTGCCTGACCGCCTGCCGTGGGTGAGTGGACACAGCCAGATCCACACTGCACCCTGCCTGCCCTTCTGCCGTGGGTTAGTGGACACAGCCAGATCCGCACTGCACCCTGCCTGACCGCCTGCCGTGGGTGAGTGGACACAGCCAGATCCGTACTGCCCCCTGCCTGCCCGTATGCCGTGGGTCAGTTGACATTGCCAGATCCACACAGCACCGTCTCTGCCCATCTCCCGTGGGTGAGTGGACACAGCCGGATCCGCACTGCGCCCTGCCTGCCCGTCTCCCGTGGTTGAGTGGACACAGCCAGATCCGCACTGCGCCTTGCCTGCCCGTCTCACATGGGTGAGTGGACACAGCCAGATCCGCACTGCGCCCTACCTGCCCGTCTCCCGTGGGTGAGTGGACACAGCCAGATCCGCACTGCACCCTGCCTGACCGTCTGCCGTGGGTGAGTGGACACAGCCAGATCCACACTGCGCCCTGCCTGCCCGTCTGCCGTGGGTCAGTGGACATAGCCATATGCACACAACACCCTCTCTGCCCGTCTCCCGTGGGTGAGTGGACACAGCCAGATCCACACTGCGCCTTGCCTGCCAGTCTCCCCTGATGAGTGGACACAGCCAGATCCGCATTGCGCCCTGCCTGACCGTCTCCCGTGGGTGAGTGGACACAGGCAGATCCGCACTGCGCCCTGCCTGCCCGTCTCCCTTGGGTGACTGGACACAGCCAGATTCGCACTGCGCCCTGCCTGCCCGACTCCCGTGGGTGAGTGGACACAGCCAGTTCCGCACTGCACCCTGCCTGCCCGTCTCCCGTGGGCGAGTGGACACAGCAAGATCCGCACTGCTCCCTGATTGCCCGTCTGCCGTGGGTGAGTGGACACAGCCAGATCCGCACTGCGCCCTGCCTGCCCGTCTTCCGTGGGTGAGTGGACACAGCCAGATCCGCACTGCGCCCTGCCTGCCCGTCTCCCGTGTGCGAGTGGACACAGCCAGATCCGCACTGCGCCCTGCCTGCCCGTCTGCCGTGGGTGAGTGGACACAGCCAGATCCACACTGCGCCTTGCCTGCCCGTCTCCCCTGGGTGAGTGGACACAGCCAGATCCGCACTGTGCCCTGCCTGCCCGTCTCCCGTGGGTGAGTGGACACAGCCAAATCCGCACTGCGCCCTGCCTGCCCGTCTCCCGTGGGTGAGTGGACACAGCCAGATCCGCACTGCGCCCTGCCTTCCCGTCTCCCGTGGGTGAGTGGACACAGCCAGATCCGTACTGCGCCGTGCCTGACCGTCTGCCGTGGGCCAGTGGACATAGCCAGATCCACACAGCACCGTCTCTGCCCATATCCCGTGGGTGAGTGGACACAGTCGGATCCTCACTGCGCCCTGCCTGCCCGTCTCCCGTGGGTGAGTGGACACAGCCAGATCCGCACTGCGCTTTGCCTGCCCGTCTCACGTTGGTGAGTGGACACAGCCAGATCCACACTGCGCCTTGCCTGCCCGTCTCCCCTGGGTGAGTGGACACAGCCAGATCCGCACTGCGCCCTGCCTGCCCGTCTCCCGTGGGTTAGTGGACACAGCCAGATTCGCACTGCGCCCTGCCTGCCCACCTCCCGTGGGTGAGTGGACACAGCCAGTTCCGCACTGCACCCTGCCTGCCCGTCTCCCGTGGGCGAGTGGACACAGCGAGATCCGCACTGCGCCCTGCCTGCCCGTCTTCCGTGGGTGAGTGGACACAGCCAGATCCGCACTGCGCCCTGCCTGCCCGTCTTCCGTGGGTGAGTGGACACAGCCAGATCCGCACTGCGCCCTGCCTGACCGTCTGCCGTGGGTGAGTGGACACAGCCAGATCCGCACTGCGCCCTGCCTGACCACCTGCTGTGGGTGAGTGGAGACAGCCAGATCCGCACTGCGCCCTGCCTTCCCGTCTCCAGTGGGTGAGTGGAGACAGCCAGATCCGCACTGCGCCCTGCCTGCCCGTCTCCCGTGTGCGAGTGGACACAGCCAGATCCGCACTGCGCCCTGCCTGCCCGTCTGCCGTGGGTGAGTGGACACAGCCAGATCCACACTGCGCCTTGCCTGCCCGTCTCCCCTGGGTGAGTGGACACAGCCAGATCCTCACTGTGCCCTGCCTGCCCGTCTCCCGTGGGTGAGTGGACACAGCCAAATCCGCACTGCGCCCTGCCTGCCCATCTCCCGTGGGTGAGTGGACACAGCCAGATCCGCACTGCGCCCTGCCTTCCCGTCTCCCGTGGGTGAGTGGACTCAGCCAGATCCGTACTGCGACGTGCCTGCCCGTCTGCCGTGGGCCAGTGGACATAGCCAGATCCACACAGCACCGTCTCTGGCCATAACCCGTGGGTGAGTGGACACAGTCGGATCCGCACTGCGCCCTGCCTGCCCGTATCCCGTGGGTGAGTGGACACAGCCAGATCCGCACTGCGCTTTGCCTGCCCGTCTCACGTTGGTGAGTGGACACAGCCAGATCCGCACTGCGCCCTGCCTGCCCGTCTCCCGTGGGTGAGTGGACACAGCCAGATCCGCACTGCACCCTGCCTGACCGTCTGCCGTGGGTGAGTGGACACAGCCAGATCCGCACTGCGCCCTGCCTGCCCGTCTGCCGTGGGTCAGTGGACATAGCCATATCCACACAGCACCCTCTCTGCCCGTCTCTCGTGGGTGAGTGGACACAGCCAGATCCACACTGCGCCTTGCCTGCCCGTCTCCCCTGGGTGAGTGGACACAGCCAGATCCGCACTTCGCCCTGCCTGCCCGTCTCCCGTGGGTGAGTGGACACAGCCAGATCCGCACTGCGCCCTGCCTGCCCGTCTCCCGTGGGTGAGTGGACACAGCCAGATCCATACTGCGCCGTGCCTGCCCGTCTGCCGTGGGCCAGTGGACATAGCCAGATCCACACAGCACCGTCTCTGCCCATCTCCCGTGGGTGTGTGGACACAACCGGATCCGCACTGCGCCCTGCCTGCCCGTCTCCCGTGGGTGAGTGGACATAGCCAGATCCGCACTGCGCTTTGCCTGCCCGTCTCACGTTGGTGAGTGGACACAGCCAGATCCGCACTGCGCCCTGCTTGCCCGTCTCCCGTGGGTAAGTGGACACAGCCAGATCCGCACTGCACCCTGCCTGACCGTCTGCCGTGGGTGAGTGGACACAGCCAGATCCGCACTGCGCCCTGCCTGCCCGTCTGCCGTGGGTCAGTGGACATAGCCATATCCACACAGCACCCTCTCTGCCCGTCTCTCGTGGGTGAGTGGACACAGCCAGATTCACACTGCGCCTTGCCTGCCCGTCTCCCCTCGGTGAGTGGACACAGCCAGATCCGCACTTCGCCCTGCCTGCCCGTCTCCCGTGGGTGAGTGGACACAGCCAGATCCGCACTGCGCCCTTCCTGCCCGTCTCCCGTGGGTGAGTGGACACAGCCAGATCCGCATTGCGCCTTGCCTGCCCGTCTCCCGTCAGTGAGTGGACACAGCCAGATCCGCACTGCGCCCTGCCTGCCCGTCTCTTGTGGGTGAGTGGACACAGCCAGATCCGCACTGCGCCTTGCCTGCCCGTCTCACGTTGGTGAGTGGACACAGCCAGATCCGCACTGCGCCCTGACTGCCCGTCTCCCGTGGGTGAGTGGACACAGCCAGATCGGCACTGCACCCTGCCTGACCGTCTGCCGTGGGTGAGTGGACACAGCCAGATCCACACTGCGCCCTGCCTGACCGTCTGCCGTGGGTGAGTGGACACAGCCAGATCCGCACTGCGCCCTGCCTGCCCGTCTCACGTGGGTGAGTGGACACAGCAAGATCCGCACTGCGCCCTGCCTGCCCGTCTCCCGTGGGTGAGTGGACACAGCCAGATCCGCACTGCACCCTGCCTGACCGTCTGCCGTGGGTGAGTGGACACAGCCAGATCCGCACTGCGCCCTGCCTGACCGCCTGCTGTGGGTGAGTGGAGACAGCCAGATCCGCATTGCGCCCTGCCTGCCCGTCTCCCGTGGGCGAGTGGACACAGCCAGATCCACACTGCGCCCTGCCTACCCGTCTCCCGTGGGTGAGTGGACACAGCCAGATCCGCACTGCGCCCTGCCTGCCCATCTCCCATGGGTGAGTGGACACAGCCAGATCCGCACTGCGCCTTGCCTGCCCGTCTCACGTTGGTGAGTGGACACAGCCAGATCCCCACTGCGCCCTGCCTTCCCGTCCCCCGTGGGTGAGTGGACACAGCCAGATCCGCACTGCACCCTGCCTGACCATCTGCCGTGGGTGAGTGGACACAGCCAGATCCGCACTGCGCCCTGCCTGCCCGTCTGCCGTGGGTTAGTGGACACAGACAGATCCGCACTGCACCCTGCCTGACCGTCTGCCGTGGTACACTGGACACAGCCAGATCCGCACTGCGCCCTGACTGACCGCCTGCTGTGGGTGAGTGGAGACAGCCAGATCCGCACTGCGCCCTGCCTTCCCGTCTCCTGTGGGCCAGTGGAGACAGCCAGATCCGCACTGCGCCCTGCCTGCCCGTCTCCCGTGTGCGAGTGGACACAGCCAGATCCGCACTGCGCCCTGCCTGCCCGTCTGCCGTGGGTGAGTGGACACAGCCAGATCCACACTGCGCCTTGCCTGCCCGTCTCCCCTGGGTGAGTGGACACAGCCAGATCCGCACTGTGCCCTGCCTGCCCGTCTCCCGTGGGTGAGTGGACACAGCCAAATCCGCACTGCGCCCTGCCTGCCCGTCTCCCGTGGGTGAGTGGACACAGTCAGATCCGCACTGCGCCCTGCCTTCCCGTCTCCCGTGGGTGAGTGGACACAGCCAGATCCGTACTGCGCCGTGCCTGCCCGTCTGCCGTGGGCCAGTGGACATAGCCAGATCCACACAGCACCGTCTCTGCCCATATCCCGTGGGTGAGTGGACACAGTCGGATCCGCACTGCACCCTGCCTGCCCGTCTCCCGTGGGTGAGTGGACACAGCCTGATCCGCACTGCGCTTTGCCTGCCCGTCTCACGTTGGTGAGTGGAAACACCAGATCCGCACTGCGCCCTGCCTGCCCGTCTCCCGTGGGTGAGTGGACACAGCCAGATCCGCACTGCACCCTGCCTGACCGTCTGCCGTGGGTGAGTGAACACAGCCAGATCCGCACTGCGCCCTGACTGCCCGTCTGCCGTGGGTCAGTGGACATAGCCATATCGACACAGCAAACTCTCTGCCAGTCTCCCGTGGGTGAGTGGACACAGCCAGGTCCGCACTGCGCCCTGCCTGCCCGTCTCCCGTGGGCGAGTGGACACAGCCAGATCCGCACTGCGCCCTGCCTGCCCGTCTCCCGTGGGCGAGTGGACACAGCCAGATCCGCACTGCGCCCTGCCTGCCCGTCTGCCGTGGGCAAATGGACACAGCCAGATCCGCACTGCGCCCTGCCTGACCGTCTGCCGTGGGTGAGTGGACACAGCCAGATACACAGCACCCTGCCTGCCCTTCTGCCGTGGGCGAGTGGACACAGCCAGATCCGCACTGCGCCCTGCCTGACCGTCTGCCGTGGGTGAGTGGACACAGCCAGATCCGCACTGCGCCCTGCCTGACCGCCTGCCGTTGGTGAGTGGAGACAGCCAGATCCGCATTGAGCCCTGCCTGCCGGTCTCCCGTGGGCTAGTGGACACAGCCAGATCCGCACTGCGCCCTGCCTGCCCGTCTGCCGTGGGTGAGTGGACACAGCCGGATCCGCACTGCGCCCTGCCTGCCCGTGTGCCGTGGGTGAGTGGACACAGCAGGATCCGCACTGCGCCCTGCCTGACCGTCTGCCGTGGGTGAGTGGACACAGCCAGATCCGCACTGCGCCTTGCCAGCCCGTCTCACGTGGGTTAGTGGACACAGCAGATCCGCACTGCGCCCTGCCTGCCCGTCTCCGGTGGGTGAGTGGACACAGCCAGATCTGCACTGCACCCTGCCTGATCGTCTGCCGTGGGTGAGTGGACACAGCCAGATCCGCACTGCACCCTGCCTGACCGTCTGCCGTGGGTGAGTGGAGACAGCCAGATCCGCACTGCGCTCTGCTTGCCCGTCTGCCATGGGTCAGTGGACATAGCCATATCGACACAGCAACCTCTCTGCCCGTTTCCCGTGGGTGAGTGGACACAGCCAGATCCACACTGCGCCTTGCCTGCCCGTCTCCCCTGGGTGAGTGGACACAGCCAGATCCGCACTACGCCCTGCCTGCCCATCTCCCGTGGGTAAGTGGACACAGCCAGATCCGCACTGCGCCCTGCCTGACCGCCTGCCGTGGGTGAGTGGACACAGCCAGATCCACACTGCACCCTGCCTGCCCTTCTGCCGTGGGTTAGTGGACACAGCCAGATCCGCACTGCACCCTGCCTGACCGCCTGCTGTGGGTGAGTGGACACAGCCAGATCCGCACTGCGCCCTGCCTGACCGCCTGCCGTGGGTGAGTGGACACAGCCAGATCCGTACTGCCCCCTGCCTGCCCGTATGCCGTGGGTCAGTGGACATTGCCAGATCCACACAGCACCGTCTCTGCCCATCTCCTGTGGGTGAGTGGACACAGCCGGATCCGCACTGCGCCCTGCCTGCCCGTCTCCCGTGGTTGAGTGGACACAGCCAGATCCGCACTGCGCCTTGCCTGCCCGTCTCACATGGGTGAGTGGACACAGCCAGATCCGCACTGCGCCCTACCTGCCCGTCTCCCGTGGGTGAGTGGACACAGCCAGATCCGCACTGCACCCTGCCTGACCGTCTGCCGTGGGTGAGTGGACACAGCCAGATCCACACTGCGCCCTGCCTGCCCGTCTGCCGTGGGTCAGTGGACATAGCCATATCCAAACAACACCCTCTCTACCAGACTCCCGTGGGTGAGTGGACACAGCCAGTTCCGCACTGCACCCTGCCTACCCGTCTCCCGTGGGCGAGTGGACACAGCCATATCCGCACTGCTCCCTGCCTGCCCGTCTGCCGTGGGTGAGTGGACACAGCCAGATCCGCACTGCGCCCTGCCTGCCCGTCTTCCGTGGGTGAGTGGACACAGCCAGATCCGCACTGCGCCCTGCCTGACCGTCTGCCATGGGTGAGTGGACACAGCCAGATCCGCACTGCGCCCTGCCTGACCGCCTGCTGTGGGTGAGCGGAGACAGCCAGATCCGCACTGCGCCCTGCCTTCCCGTCTCCCGTGGGCGAGTGGAGACAGCCAGATCCGCACTGCGCCCTGCCTGCCCGTCTCCCGTGTGCGAGTGGACACAGCCAGATCCGCACTGCGCCCTGCCTGCCAGTCTGCCGTGGGTGAGTGGACACAGCCAGATCCACACTGCGCCTTGCCTGCCCGTCTCCCCTGGGTGAGTGGACACAGCCAGATCCGCACTGTGCCCTGCCTGCCCGTCTCCCGTGGGTGAGTGGACACAGCCAAATCCGCACTGCGCCCTGCCTGCCCGTCTCCCGTGGGTGAGTGGACACAGCTAGATCCGCACTGCGCCCTGCCTTCCCGTCTCCCGTGGGTGAGTGGACACAGCCAGATCCGTACTGCGCCGTGCCTGCCCGTCTGCCGTGGGCCAGTGGACATAGCCAGATCCACACAGCACCGTCTCTGCCCATATCCCGTGGGTGAGTGGACACAGTCGGATCCGCACTGCGCCCTGCCTGCCCGTCTCCCGTGGGTGAGTGGACACAGCCAGATCCGCACTGCGCTTTGCCTGCCCGTCTCACGTTGGTGAGTGGACACAGCCAGATCCGCACTGCGCCCTGCCTGCCCGTCTCCCGTGGGTGAGTGGACACAGCCAGATCCGCACTGCACCCTGCCTGACCGTCTGCCGTGGGTGAGTGGACACAGCCAGATCCGCACTGCGCCCTGCCTGCCCGTCTGCCGTGGGTCAGTGGACATAGCCATATCCACACAGCACCCTCTCTGCCCGTCTCTCGTGGGTGAGTGGACACAGCCAGATCCACACTGCGCCTTGCCTGCCCGTCTCCCCTGGGTGAGTGGACACAGCCAGATCCGCACTTGGCCCTGCCTGCCCGTCTCCCGTGGGTGAGTGGACACAGCCAGATCCGCACTGCGCCATGCCTGACCGCCTGCCGTGGGTGAGTGGACACAGCCAGATCCACACTGCACCCTGCCTGCCCTTCTGCCGTGTGTTAGTGGACACAGCCATATCCGCACTGCGCCCTGCCTGACCGCCTGCTGTGGGTGAGTGGACACAGCCTGATCCGCACTGCGCCCTGCCTGACCGCCTGCCGTGGGTGAGTGGACACAGCCAGATCCGTACTGCCCCCTGCCTGCCCATATGCCGTGGGTCAGTGGACATTGTCAGATCCACACAGGACCGTCTCTGCCCATCTCCCGTGGGTGAGTGGACACAGCCGGATCCGCACTGCGCCCTGCCTGCCCGTCTCCCGTGGTTTAGTGGACACAGCCAGATCCGCACTGCGCCTTGCCTTCCCGTCTCACATGGGTGAGTGGACACAGCCAGATCCGCACTGCGCCCTACCTGCCCGTCTCCCGTGGGTGAGTGGACACAGCCAGATCCGCACTGCACCCTGCCTGACCGTCTGCCGTGGGTGAGTGGACACAGCCAGATCCACACTGCGCCCTGCCTGCAAGTCTGCCGTGGGTCAGTGGACATAGCCATATCCACACAACACCCTCTCTGCCCGTCTTCCGTGGGTGAGTGGACACAGCCAGATCCACACTGCGCCTTGCCTGCCAGTCTCCCCTGTTGAGTGGACACAGCCAGATCCGCATTGCGCCCTGCCTGACCGTCTTCCGTGGGTGAGTGGACACAGCCAGATCCGCACTGCGCCCTGCCTGCCCGTCTCCCGTGGGTGAGTGGACACAGCCAAATCCGCACTGCGCCCTGCCTGCCCGTCTCCCGTGGGTGAGTGGACACAGCCAGATCCGCACTACGCCCTGCCTTCCCGTCTCCCGTGGGTGAGTGGACACAGCCAGATCCGTACTGCGCCGTGCCTGCCCGTCTGCCGTGGGCCAGTGGACATAGCCAGATCCACACAGCACCGTCTCTGCCCATATCCCGTGGGTGAGTGGACACAGTCGGATCCGCACTGCGCCCTGCCTGCCCGTATCCCGTGGGTGAGTGGACACAGCCAGATCCGCACTGCGCCTTGCCTGCCCGTCTCCCGTGGGCGAGTGGACACAGCCAGATCCACACTGCGCCCTGCCTGACCGTCTGCCGTAGGTGAGTGGACACAGCCAGATACGCACTGCGCCTTGCCTGCCCGTCTCACGTTGGTGAGTGGACACAGCCAGATACGCACTGCGCCCTGCCTGACCGTCTGCCGTGGGTGAGTGGACACAGCCAGATTCGCACTGCGCCCTGCCTGACCGCCTGCCGTTGGTGAGTGGAGACAGCCAGATCCGCATTGAGCCCTGCCTGCCGGTCTCCCGTGGGCTAGTGGACACAGCCAGATCCGCACTGCGCCCTGCCTGCCCGTGTGCCGTGGGTGAGTGGACACAGCAGGATCCGCACTGCGCCCTGCCTGACCGTCTGCCGTGGGTGAGTGGACACAGCCAGATCCGCACTGCGCCTTGCCAGCCCGTCTCACGTGGGTTAGTGGACACAGCCAGATCCGCACTGCGCCCTGCCTGCCCGTCTCCCGTGGGTGAGTGGACACAGCCAGATCTGCACTGCACCCTGCCTGATCGTCTGCCGTGGGTGAGTGGACACAGCCAGATCCGCACTGCACCCTGCCTGACCGTCTGCCGTGGGTGAGTGGAGACAGCCAGATCCGCACTGCGCTCTGCCTGCCCGTCTGCCATGAGTCAGTGGACATAGCCATATCGACACAGCAACCTCTCTGCCCGTTTCCCGTGGGTGAGTGGACACAGCCAGATCCACACTGCGCCTTGCCTGCCCGTCTCCCCTGGGTGAGTGGACACAGCCAGATCCGCACTGCGCCCTGCCTGCCCGTCTCCCGTGGGTGAGTGGACACAGACCGATCCGCACTGCGCCCTGCCTGACCGCCTGCCGTGGGTGAGTGGACACAGCCAGATCCACACTGCACCCTGCCTGCCCTTCTGCCGTGGGTTAGTGGACACAGCCAGATCCGCACTGCACCCTGCCTGACCGCCTGCCGTGGGTGAGTGGACACAGCCAGATCCGTACTGCCCCCTGCCTGCCCGTATGCCGTGGGTCAGTTGACATTGCCAGATCCACACAGCACCGTCTCTGCCCATCTCCCGTGGGTGAGTGGACACAGCCGGATCCGCACTGCGCCCTGCCTGCCCGTCTCCCGTGGTTGAGTGGACACAGCCAGATCCGCACTGCGCCTTGCCTGCCCGTCTCACATGGGTGAGTGGACACAGCCAGATCCGCACTGCGCCCTACCTGCCCGTCTCCCGTGGGTGAGTGGACACAGCCAGATCCGCACTGCACCCTGCCTGACCGTCTGCCGTGGGTGAGTGGACACAGCCAGATCCACACTGCGCCCTGCCTGCCCGTCTGCCGTGGGTCAGTGGACATAGCCATATGCACACAACACCCTCTCTGCCCGTCTCCCGTGGGTGAGTGGACACAGCCAGATCCACACTGCGCCTTGCCTGCCAGTCTCCCCTGATGAGTGGACACAGCCAGATCCGCATTGCGCCCTGCCTGACCGTCTCCCGTGGGTGAGTGGACACAGGCAGATCCGCACTGCGCCCTGCCTGCCCGTCTCCCTTGGGTGACTGGACACAGCCAGATTCGCACTGCGCCCTGCCTGCCCGACTCCCGTGGGTGAGTGGACACAGCCAGTTCCGCACTGCACCCTGCCTGCCCGTCTCCCGTGGGCGAGTGGACACAGCAAGATCCGCACTGCTCCCTGATTGCCCGTCTGCCGTGGGTGAGTGGACACAGCCAGATCCGCACTGCGCCCTGCCTGCCCGTCTTCCGTGGGTGAGTGGACACAGCCAGATCCGCACTGCGCCCTGCCTGCCCGTCTCCCGTGTGCGAGTGGACACAGCCAGATCCGCACTGCGCCCTGCCTGCCCGTCTGCCGTGGGTGAGTGGACACAGCCAGATCCACACTGCGCCTTGCCTGCCCGTCTCCCCTGGGTGAGTGGACACAGCCAGATCCGCACTGTGCCCTGCCTG
>NC_134119.1:72773137-72775637 GCF_040939455.1 Microcebus murinus | reverse complement strand
GAGTGGACACAGCCAGATCCGCACTGCGTACTGCCTGACCGTCTGCCGTGGGTGAGTGGATACAGCCAGATCCGCACTGCGCCCTGCCTGCCCGTCTGCCGTAAGGTTAGGGTTAGGGTTAGGGTTAGGGTTAGGGTTAGGGTTAGGGTTAGGGGGTTAGGGTTAGGGTTAGGGTTAGGGTTAGGGTTAGGGTTAGGGTTAGAGGGTTAGGGTTAGGATTAGGGTTAGGCTTAGGGTTAGGGTTAGGGTTAGGTTTAGGGTTAGGGTTAGAGGGTTAGGGTTAGGGTTAGGGTTAGGGTTAGGGTTATGGTTAGGGTTAGTGGGTGAGTGGACACAGCCGGATCCGCACTGCGCGCTGCCTGCCTATCTCCCGTGTGTGAGTGCACACAGCCAGATCAGCACTGCGCCTTGCCTGCCCGTGTCCCGTGGGTGAGTGGACACAGCCAATCCGCACTGCACCCTGCCTGACCGTCTTCCGTGTGTGAGTGGACACAGCCAGATCCGCAATGTGCCCTGCCTGCCCGTCTGCCGTGGGTGAGTGGACACAGCCAGATCCGCACTGCGCCCTGCCTGCCCATCTGCCGTGGGTCAGTGGACATAGCCAGATCCACACAGCACCGTCTCTGCCCGTCTCCCGTGGGTGAGTGGACACAGCCAGATCCCCACTGCGCCTTGCCTGACCGCCTCCCGTGGGTGAGTGGACACAGCCAAATCTGCACTGCGCCCTGCCTGCCCGTCTGCCGTGGGTGAGTGGACACAGCCAGATCCGCACTGCGCGCTGACTTCCCATCTCCCGTGGGTCAGTGGACAAAGCCAGATCCACACAGCACCCACTCTGCCCCTCTCCCGTTGGTGAGTGGACACAGCTAGATCTACACTGCGCCTTGCCTGCCCGTCTCCCCTGCGTGAGTGGACACAGCCAGATCCGCACTGCGCCCTGCCTGCCCATCTCCCATGGGTGAGTGGACACAGCCAGATCCGCACTGCGCACTGCCTGCCCGTCTCCCATGGGTGAGTGGACACAGCCAGATCCGCACTGCGCCCTGCCTGCCTGTATCCCGTGGGTGAGTGGACACAGCCAGATCCGCACTGCGCCCTGCCTGCCCGTCGCCCGAGGGTGAGTGGACACAGCCAGATCCGCACTGCGCCCTGCTTGCCCGTCTTCCGTGGGTCAGTGGACATAGCCAGATCCACACAGCACCGTCTCTGCCCGTCTCCCGTGGGTGAGTGTACACAGCCATATCCGCACTGCGCCTTGCCTGCCCGTCTCCTGTGGGTGAGTGGACACAGCCAGATCCGCACTGCATCCTGCCTGACCGTCTGCCGTGGGTGAGTGGACACAGCCAGATCCGCACTGCGCCCTGCCTGCCCGTCTGCCGTAGGGTTAGGGTTAGGGTTAGGGTTAGGGTTAGGGTTAGGGTTAGGGTTAGGGTTAGGGTTAGGGTTAGAGGGTTAGGGTTAGGGTTAGGGTTAGGGTTAGAGGGTTAGGGTTAGGGTTACGGTTAGGGTTAGGTTTAGGGTTAGGGTTAGTGGGTGAGTGGACACAGCCGGATCCGCACTGCGCGCTGCCTGCCTATCTCCCGTGGGTGAGTGGACACAGCCAGATCCGCACTGCGCCTTGCCTTCCCATGTCCCGTGGGTTAGTGGACACAGCCAGATCCGCACTGCACCCTGCCTCACCGACTGCCTTGGGTGAGTGGACACAGCCAGATCCGCACTGCGCCCTGCCTGCCCGTCTCCAGTGGGTGAGGGGACACAGCCAGATCCGCACTGTGCCTTCCCTGCCCCTCTCCCATCGGAGAGTGGACACAGCCAGATCCGCACTGCGCCCTGCCTGACCGTCTGCCGTGGGTGAGTGGAAACAGCCAGATCCACACTGCGCCCTGCCTGCCCGTCTGCCATGGGTGAGAGGACACAGCCAGTTCCGCACTTCGCCCTGCCTGACCGTCTGCCCTGGGTGAGTGGACACAGCCAGATCCGCACTGCGCCCTGCCTGACCGCCTGCTGTGGGTGAGTGTACACAGCCAGATCCGCACTGCGCCCTGCCTGACCGCCTGCCGTGGGTGAGTGGACACAGCCAGATCCGTACTGGCCTGCCTGCCCGTCTGCCGTGGGTCAGTTTACATAGCCAGATCCACACAGCACCCTCTCTGCCCGTCTCCCTTGGGGGAGTGGACACAGCCAGATCCAAACTGCGCATTGCCTGCCCGTCTCCCGTGGGTGAGTGGACACAGCCAGATCCGCACTGCGCACTAACTGCCCATCTGCCGTGGGTGAGTGGACACAGCCAGATCCGCACTGCACCCTGCCTGACCATCTGCCGTGGGTGAGTGGACACAGCCAAAATCACACTGCACCCTGCCTGCCCGTCTGCCGTGGGTGAGTGGACACAGCCAGATACGCACTGCGCCCTGCCTGACCGTCTGCCGTGGGTGAGTGGACACAGCCAGATCCGCACTGCGCCTTGCCTGCCCGTCTCACGTGGGTGAGTGGACACTGC
>NC_134119.1:72733137-72768137 GCF_040939455.1 Microcebus murinus | reverse complement strand
CTGCCCGTCTGCCATGGGTGAGAGGACACAGCCAGTTCCGCACTTTGCCCTGCCTGACCGTCTGCCCTGGGTGAGTGGACACAGCCAGATCCGCACTGCGCCCTGCCTGACCGCCTGCTGTGGGTGAGTGTACACAGCCAGATCCGCACTGCGCCCTGCCTGACCGCCTGCCGTGGGTGAGTGGACACAGCCAGATCCGTACTGGCCTGCCTGCCCGTCTGCCGTGGGTCAGTGGACATAGCCAGATCCACACAGCACCGTCTCTGCCCATATCCCGTGGGTTAGTGGACACAGCCGGATCCGCACTGCGCCCTGCCTGCCCGTCTCCCGTGGGTGAGTGGACACAGCCAAATCCGCACTGCGCCCTGCCTGCCCGTCTGCCGTGGGTCAGTGGACATAGCCATATCTACACAGCACCCTCTCTGCCCGTCTCCCTTGGGGGAGTGGACACAGCCAGATCCAAACTGCGCATTGCCTGCCCGTCTCCCGTGGGTGAGTGGACACAGCCAGATCCGCACTGCGCACTAACTGACCATCTGCCGTGGGTGAGTGGACACAGCCAGATCCGCACTGCGCCCTGCCTGACCATCTGCCGTGGGTGAGTGGACACAGCCAAAATCACACTGCACCCTGCCTGCCCGTCTGCCGTGGGTGAGTGGACACAGCCAGATACGCACTGCGCCCTGCCTGACCGTCTGCCGTGGGTGAGTGGACACAGCCAGATCCGCACTGCGCCTTGCCTGCCCGTCTCACGTGGGTGAGTGGACACTGCCAGATCTGCACTGCGCCCTGCCTGCCCGTCTCCCGTGGGTGAGTGGACACAGCCAGATCCGCACTGCACCCTGCCTGACCGTCTGCCGTGGGTGAGTGGACACAGCCAGATCCGCACTGCGCCCTGCCTGCCCGTCTGCCGTGGGTCAGTGGACATAGCCATATCTACACAGCACCCTCTCTGCCCGTCTCCCTTGGGGGAGTGGACACAGCCAGATCCACACTGCGCCTTGCCTACCCGTCTCCCGTGGGTGAGTGGACACAGCCAGATCCGCACTGCGCCCTGCCGGCCCGTCTCCCGTGGGTCAGTGGACACAGCCAGATCCGCACTGCGCCTTCCCTGCCCGTTTCCCGTCGGTGAGTGGACACAGCCAGATCCGCACTGCGCCCTGCCTGCCCGTCTCCCGTGGGTGAGTGGACACAGCCAGAATCGCACTGCGCCCTGCCTGCCCGTCTCCCGTGGGCGAGGGGACACATCCAGATCCGCACTGCGCCCTAAATGCCCATCTGCCGTGGGTGAGTGGACATAGCCAGATCCGCACTGCGCCCTGCCTGACCGTCTGCCGTGGGTGAGTGGACACAGCCACATCCACACTGCGCCCTGCCTGCCCGTCTGCCGTGGGTGAGTGGACACAGCCAGATCCGCACTGCGCCCTGCCTGACCATCTGCCGGGGGTGAGTGGACACAGCCAGATCCGCACTGCGCCTTGCCTGCCCGTCTCACGTGGGTGAGTGGACACTGCCAGATCCCCACTGCGCCCTGCCTGCCCGTCTCCCGTGGGTGAGTGGACACAGCCAGATCCGCACTGCGCCCTGTCTGCCCGTCTCCCGTGGGTGAGTGGACACAGCCAGATCCGCACTGCGCCCTGCTTGCCCGTCTGCCGTGGGTCAGTGGACATAGCCAGATCCACACAGCACCGTCTCTGCCCGTCTCCCGTGGGTGAGTGGACACAGCCAGATCCGCAATGCGCCTTGCCTGCCCGTCTCCTGTGGGTGAGTGGACACAGCCAGATCCGCACTGCGTCCTGCCTGACCGTCTGCCGTGGGTGGGTAGACACAGCCAGATCCGCACTGCGCCCTGCCTGCCCGTCTGCCGTAAGGTTAGGGTTAGGGTTAGGGTTAGGGTTAGGGTTAGGGTTAGGGTTAGGGGGTTAGGGTTAGGGTTAGGGTTAGGGTTAGGGTTAGGGTTAGAGGGTTAGGGTTAGGGTTAGGGTTAGGGTTAGGGTTAGGGTTAGTGGGTGAGTGGACACAGCCACATCCGCACTGCGCGCTGCCTGCCTATCTCCCGTGGGTGAGTGCACACAGCCAGATCCGCACTGCGCCTTGCCTGCCCGTGTCCCGTGGGTGAGTGGACACAGCCAGATCCGCACTGCGCCCTGCCTGCCCGTCTGCCGTGGGTGAGTGGACACAGCCAGATCCGCACTGCGCCCTGCCTGCCCGTCTGCAGTGGGTCAGTGGACATAGCCAGATCCACACAGCACCCTCTCTGCCCGTCTCCTGTGGGTGAGTGGACACAGCCAGATCCCCACTGCGCCTTGCCTGACCGCCTCCCGTGGGTGAGTGGACACAGCCAGATCCGCACTGCGCACTGCCTGCCCGTCTCCCATGGGTGAGTGGACTCAGCCAGATCCGCACTGCGCCCTGCCTGCCTGTATCCCGTGGGTGAGTGGACACAGCCAGATCCGCACTGCGCCCTGCCTGCCCGTCGCCCGTGGGTGAGTGGACACAGCCAAATCCGCACTGCGCCCTGCTTGCCCGTCTGCCGTGGGTCAGTGGACATAGCAAGATCCACACAGCACCGTCTCTGCCCGTCTCCCGTGGGTGAGTGGACACCGCCAGATCCGCACTGCGCCTTGCCTGCCCGTCTCCTGTGGGTTAGTGGACACAGCCAGATCCGCACTGCGTCCTGCCTCACCGTCTGCCGTGGGTGAGTGGACATAGCCAGATCCGCACTGCGCCCTGCCTGCCCGTCTGCCGTAGGGTTAGGGTTAGGGTTAGGGTTAGGGTTAGGGTTAGGGTTAGGGTTAGGGTTAGGGTTAGAGGGTTAGGGTTAGGGTTAGGGTTAGGGTTAGGGTTAGGGTTAGGGTTAGAGGGTTAGGGTTAGGGTTAGGGTTAGGGTTAGGGTTAGGGTTAGAGTGTTAGGGTTAGGGTTAGGGTTAGGGTTAGGGTTAGGGTTAGGGTTAGGGTTAGTGGGTGAGTGGACACAGCCGGATCCGCACTGCGCCTTGCCTTCCCGTGTCCCGTGGGTTAGTGGACACAGCCAGATCCGCACTGCACCCTGCCTGACCGTCTGCCGTGGGTGAGTGGACACAGCCAGATCCGCACTGCGCCCTGCCTGCCCGTCTCCCGTGGGCGAGTGGACACAGCCAGATCCGCACTGCGCCCTGCCTGCCCGTCTGCCGTGGGTGAGTGGACACAGCCAGATCCGCACTGCGCCCTGCCTGACCGTCTGCCGTGGGTGAGTGGACACAGCCAGATCCACACTGCGCCCTGCCTGCCCGTCTTCCGTGCGTGAGTGGACAAAGCCAGATCCGCACTGCACCTTGCCTGACCGTCTCCCGTGGGCGAGTGGACACAGCCAGATCCGCACTGCGCCCTGCCTGCCCGTCTGCCGTGGGTGAGTGGACACAGCCAGATCCGCACTGCGCCCTGCCTGACCGTCTGCCGTGGGTGAGTGGACACAGCCAGATCCACACTGCGCCCTGCCTGCCCGTCTTCCGTGCGTGAGTGGACAAAGCCAGATCCGCACTGCACCTTGCCTGACCGTCTGCCGTGGGTGAGTGGACACAGCCAGATCCGCACTGCGCCCTGCCTGACCGCCTGCTGTGGGTGAGTGGAGACAGCCAGATCCGCACTGCGCCCTGCCTGCCCGTCTCCCGTGGGCGAGTGGACACAGCCAGATCTGCCCTGCGCACTGCCTGCCCGTCTGCCGTGGGTGAGTGGACACAGCCAGATCCGCACTGCGCCCTGCCTGCCCGTCTGCCATAGGGTTAGGGTTAGGGTTAGCGTTAGGGTTAGGGTTAGGGTTAGGGTTAGGGTTAGGGGGTTAGGGTTAGGGTTAGGGTTAGGGTTAGGGTTAGGGTTAGAGGGTTAGGGTTAGGGTTAGGGTTAGGGTTAGGGTTAGGGTTAGGGTGAGTGGGTGAGTGGACACAGCCGGATCCGCACTGCGCCCTGCCTGCCTATCTCCCGTCGGTGAGTGGACACAGCCAGATCCGCACTGCGCCCTGCCTGACCGTCTGCCGTGGGTGAGTAGAAACAGCCAGATCCACACTGCGCCCTGCCTGCCCGTCTTCCGTGGGTGAGTGGACACAGCCAGATCCGCACTGCGCCCTGCCTGACCGTCTGCCGTGGGTGAGTGGACCCAGCCAGATCCGCACTGCGCCCTGCCTGCCCGTCTCCCGTGGGTGAGTGGACACAGCCAGATCCGTACTGCGCCGTACCTGCCCGTCTGCCGTGGGCCAGTGGACATAGCCAGATCCACACAGCACCGTCTCTGCCCATCTCCCGTGGGTGAGTGGACACAGCCGGATCCGCACTGTGCCCCCCCTGCCCGTCTCCCGTGGGTGAGTGTACACAGCCAGATCCGCACTGCGCCTTGCCTGCCCGTCTCACGTTGGTGAGTGGAAACAGCCATATCCGCACTGCGCCCTGCCTGCCCGTCTCCCGTGGGTGAGTGGACACAGCCAGATCCGCACTGCACCCTGCCTGACCGTCTGCCGTGGGTGAGTGGACTCAGCCAGATCCGCACTGCACCCTGCCTGCCCGTCTGCCGTGGGTCAGTGGACATAGCCATATCCACACAGCACCCTCTCTGCCCGTCACTCGTTTGTGAGTGGACACAGCCAGATCCACAATGCGCCTTGCCTGCCCGTCTCCCCTATGTGAGTGGACACAGCCAGATCCGCACTTCGCCCTGCCTGCCCGTCTCCCGTGGGTGAGTGGACACAGCCAGATCCGCACTGCGCCCTGCCTGCCCGTCTCCCGTGGGTGAGTGGACACAGCCAGATCCGTACTGCGCCGTGCCTGCCCGTCTGCCGTGGGCCAGTGGACATAGCCAGATCCACACAGTACCGTCTCTGCCCATCTCCCGTGGGTGAGTGGACACAACCGGATCTGCACTGCGCCCTGCCTGCCCATCTCCCGTGGGTGAGTGGACACAGCCAGATCCGCACTGCGCCTTGCCTGCCCGTCTCACGTTGGTGAGTGGACACAGCCAGATCCGCACTGCGCCCTGCCTGCCCGACTCCCGTGGATGAGTGGACACAGCCAGATCCGCACTGCGCCCTGCCTGCCCGTCTGCCGTAGGGTTAGAATTAGGGTTAGGGTTAGGGTTAGGGTTAGGGTTAGGGTTAGAGGGTTAGGGTTAGGGTTAGGGTTAGGGTTAGGGTTAGGGTTAGAGGGTTAGAGGGTTAGGGTTAGGGTTAGGGTTAGGGTTAGGGTTAGGGTTAGGGTTAGTGGGTGAGTGGACACAGCCGGATCCGCACTGCGCCTTGCCTTCCCGTGT
Source organism: Microcebus murinus (assembly GCF_040939455.1). NCBI lineage: Eukaryota > Metazoa > Chordata > Mammalia > Primates > Cheirogaleidae > Microcebus > Microcebus murinus. The sequence goes on along the minus strand of NC_134119.1, from coordinate 72,762,862 downwards.
CCCGAGGGTTAGTGGACACAGCCAGATCCGCACTGCACCCTGCCTGACCGTCTGCCGTGGGTGAGTGGACACAGCCAGATCCGCACTTCGCCCTGCCTGCCCGTCTCCCGTGGGCGAGTGGACACAGCCAGATCCGCACTGCGCGCTGCCTGCCCGTCTGCCGTGGGTGAGTGGACACAGCCAGATCCGCACTGCGCCCTGCCTGACCGTCTGCCGTGGGTGAATGGACACAGCCAGATCCACACTGCGCCCTGCCTGCCCGTCTTCCGTGGGTGAGTGGCCAAAGCCAGATCCGCACTGCACCCTGCCTGACCGTCTGCCGTGGGTGAGTGGACACAGCCAGATCCGCACTGCGCCCTGCCTGACCGCCTGCTGTGGGTCAGTGGAGACAGCCAGATCCGCACTGCGCCCTGCCTGCCCGTCTCCTGTGGGCGAGTGGACACAGCCAGATCTGCACTGCGCACTGCCTGCCCGTCTGCCGTGGGTGAGTGGACACAGCCAGATCCGCACTGCGCCCTGCCTGCCCGTCTGCCGTAGGGTTAGGGTTAGGGTTAGCGTTAGGGTTAGGGTTAGGGTTAGGGTTAGGGTTAGGGTTAGGGTTAGGGTTAGAGGGTTAGGGTTAGGGTTAGGGTTAGGGTTAGGGTTAGGGTTAGGGTTAGAGGGTTAGGGTTAGGGTTAGGGTTAGGGTTAGGGTTAGGGTTAGGGTTAGGGTTAGTGGGTGAGTGGACACAGCCGGATCCGCACTGCGCGCTGCCTGCCCGTCTCACGTTGGTGAGTGGACACAGCCAGATCCGCACTGCGCCCTGACTGCCCGTCTCCCGTGGGTGAGTGGACACAGCCAGATCGGCACTGCACCCTGCCTGACCGTCTGCCGTGGGTGAGTGGACACAGCCAGATCCACACTGCGCCCTGCCTGACCGTCTGCCGTGGGTGAGTGGACACAGCCAGATCCGCACTGCGCCCTGCCTGCCCGTCTCACGTGGGTGAGTGGACACAGCAAGATCCGCACTGCGCCCTGCCTGCCCGTCTCCCGTGGGTGAGTGGACACAGCCAGATCCGCACTGCACCCTGCCTGACCGTCTGCCGTGGGTGAGTGGACACAGCCAGATCCGCACTGCGCCCTGCCTGACCGCCTGCTGTGGGTGAGTGGAGACAGCCAGATCCGCATTGCGCCCTGCCTGCCCGTCTCCCGTGGGCGAGTGGACACAGCCAGATCCACACTGCGCCCTGCCTACCCGTCTCCCGTGGGTGAGTGGACACAGCCAGATCCGCACTGCGCCCTGCCTGCCCATCTCCCATGGGTGAGTGGACACCGCCGGATCCGTACTGCACCCTGCCTGCCCGTCTCCCGTGGGTGAGTGGACACAGCCAGATCCGCACTGCGCCTTGCCTGCCCGTCTCACGTTGGTGAGTGGACACAGCCAGATCCCCACTGCGCCCTGCCTTCCCGTCCCCCGTGGGTGAGTGGACACAGCCAGATCCGCACTGCACCCTGCCTGACCATCTGCCGTGGGTGAGTGGACACAGCCAGATCCGCACTGCGCCCTGCCTGCCCGTCTGCCGTGGGTTAGTGGACACAGACAGATCCGCACTGCACCCTGCCTGACCGTCTGCCGTGGTACACTGGACACAGCCAGATCCGCACTGCGCCCTGACTGACCGCCTGCTGTGGGTGAGTGGAGACAGCCAGATCCGCACTGCGCCCTGCCTTCCCGTCTCCTGTGGGCCAGTGGAGACAGCCAGATCCGCACTGCGCCCTGCCTGCCCGTCTCCCGTGTGCGAGTGGACACAGCCAGATCCGCACTGCGCCCTGCCTGCCCGTCTGCCGTGGGTGAGTGGACACAGCCAGATCCACACTGCGCCTTGCCTGCCCGTCTCCCCTGGGTGAGTGGACACAGCCAGATCCGCACTGTGCCCTGCCTGCCCGTCTCCCGTGGGTGAGTGGACACAGCCAAATCCGCACTGCGCCCTGCCTGCCCGTCTCCCGTGGGTGAGTGGACACAGTCAGATCCGCACTGCGCCCTGCCTTCCCGTCTCCCGTGGGTGAGTGGACACAGCCAGATCCGTACTGCGCCGTGCCTGCCCGTCTGCCGTGGGCCAGTGGACATAGCCAGATCCACACAGCACCGTCTCTGCCCATATCCCGTGGGTGAGTGGACACAGTCGGATCCGCACTGCACCCTGCCTGCCCGTCTCCCGTGGGTGAGTGGACACAGCCTGATCCGCACTGCGCTTTGCCTGCCCGTCTCACGTTGGTGAGTGGAAACACCAGATCCGCACTGCGCCCTGCCTGCCCGTCTCCCGTGGGTGAGTGGACACAGCCAGATCCGCACTGCACCCTGCCTGACCGTCTGCCGTGGGTGAGTGAACACAGCCAGATCCGCACTGCGCCCTGCCTGCCCGTCTGCCGTGGGTCAGTGGACATAGCCATATCGACACAGCAAACTCTCTGCCAGTCTCCCGTGGGTGAGTGGACACAGCCAGGTCCGCACTGCGCCCTGCCTGCCCGTCTCCCGTGGGCGAGTGGACACAGCCAGATCCGCACTGCGCCCTGCCTGCCCGTCTCCCGTGGGCGAGTGGACACAGCCAGATCCGCACTGCGCCCTGCCTGCCCGTCTGCCGTGGGCAAATGGACACAGCCAGATCCGCACTGCGCCCTGCCTGACCGTCTGCCGTGGGTGAGTGGACACAGCCAGATACACAGCACCCTGTCTGCCCTTCTGCCGTGGGCGAGTGGACACAGCCAGATCCGCACTGCGCCCTGCCTGACCGTCTGCCGTGGGTGAGTGGACACAGCCAGATCCGCACTGCGCCCTGCCTGACCGCCTGCCGTTGGTGAGTGGAGACAGCCAGATCCGCATTGAGCCCTGCCTGCCGGTCTCCCGTGGGCTAGTGGACACAGCCAGATCCGCACTGCGCCCTGCCTGCCCGTCTGCCGTGGGTGAGTGGACACAGCCGGATCCGCACTGCGCCCTGCCTGCCCGTGTGCCGTGGGTGAGTGGACACAGCAGGATCCGCACTGCGCCCTGCCTGACCGTCTGCCGTGGGTGAGTGGACACAGCCAGATCCGCACTGCGCCTTGCCAGCCCGTCTCACGTGGGTTAGTGGACACAGCAGATCCGCACTGCGCCCTGCCTGCCCGTCTCCCGTGGGTGAGTGGACACAGCCAGATCTGCACTGCACCCTGCCTGATCGTCTGCCGTGGGTGAGTGGACACAGCCAGATCCGCACTGCACCCTGCCTGACCGTCTGCCGTGGGTGAGTGGAGACAGCCAGATCCGCACTGCGCTCTGCTTGCCCGTCTGCCATGGGTCAGTGGACATAGCCATATCGACACAGCAACCTCTCTGCCCGTTTCCCGTGGGTGAGTGGACACAGCCAGATCCACACTGCGCCTTGCCTGCCCGTCTCCCCTGGGTGAGTGGACACAGCCATATCCGCACTACGCCCTGCCTGCCCATCTCCCGTGGGTAAGTGGACACAGCCAGATCCGCACTGCGCCCTGCCTGACCGCCTGCCGTGGGTGAGTGGACACAGCCAGATCCACACTGCACCCTGCCTGCCCTTCTGCCGTGGGTTAGTGGACACAGCCAGATCCGCACTGCACCCTGCCTGACCGCCTGCTGTGGGTGAGTGGACACAGCCAGATCCGCACTGCGCCCTGCCTGACCGCCTGCCGTGGGTGAGTGGACACAGCCAGATCCGTACTGCCCCCTGCCTGCCCGTATGCCGTGGGTCAGTGGACATTGCCAGATCCACACAGCACCGTCTCTGCCCATCTCCCGTGGGTGAGTGGACACAGCCGGATCCGCACTGCGCCCTGCCTGCCCGTCTCCCGTGGTTGAGTGGACACAGCCAGATCCGCACTGCGCCTTGCCTGCCCGTCTCACATGGGTGAGTGGACACAGCCAGATCCGCACTGCGCCCTACCTGCCCGTCTCCCGTGGGTGAGTGGACACAGCCAGATCCGCACTGTACCCTGCCTGACCGTCTGCCGTGGGTGAGTGGACACAGCCAGATCCACACTGCGCCCTGCCTGCCCGTCTGCCGTGGGTCAGTGGACATAGCCATATCCACACAACACCCTCTCTACCAGACTCCCGTGGGTGAGTGGACACAGCCAGTTCCGCACTGCACCCTGCCTACCCGTCTCCCGTGGGCGAGTGGACACAGCCATATCCGCACTGCTCCCTGCCTGCCCGTCTGCCGTGGGTGAGTGGACACAGCCAGATCCGCACTGCGCCCTGCCTGCCCGTCTTCCGTGGGTGAGTGGACACAGCCAGATCCGCACTGCGCCCTGCCTGACCGTCTGCCGTGGGTGAGTGGACACAGCCAGATCCACACTGCGCCCTGCCTGACCGCCTGCTGTGGGTGAGCGGAGACAGCCAGATCCGCACTGCGCCCTGCCTTCCCGTCTCCCGTGGGCGAGTGGAGACAGCCAGATCCGCACTGCGCCCTGCCTGCCCGTCTCCCGTGTGCGAGTGGACACAGCCAGATCCGCACTGCGCCCTGCCTGCCAGTCTGCCGTGGGTGAGTGGACACAGCCAGATCCACACTGCGCCTTGCCTGCCCGTCTCCCCTGGGTGAGTGGACACAGCCAGATCCGCACTGTGCCCTGCCTGCCCGTCTCCCGTGGGTGAGTGGACACAGCCAAATCCGCACTGCGCCCTGCCTGCCCGTCTCCCGTGGGTGAGTGGACACAGCTAGATCCGCACTGCGCCCTGCCTTCCCATCTCCCGTGGGTGAGTGGACACAGCCAGATCCGTACTGCGCCGTGCCTGCCCGTCTGCCGTGGGCCAGTGGACATAGCCAGATCCACACAGCACCGTCTCTGCCCATATCCCGTGGGTGAGTGGACACAGTCGGATCCGCACTGCGCCCTGCCTGCCCGTCTCCCGTGGGTGAGTGGACACAGCCAGATCCGCACTGCGCTTTGCCTGCCCGTCTCACGTTGGTGAGTGGACACAGCCAGATCCGCACTGCGCCCTGCCTGCCCGTCTCCCGTGGGTGAGTGGACACAGCCAGATCCGCACTGCACCCTGCCTGACCGTCTGCCGTGGGTGAGTGGACACAGCCAGATCCGCACTGCGCCCTGCCTGCCCGTCTGCCGTGGGTCAGTGGACATAGCCATATCCACACAGCACCCTCTCTGCCCGTCTCTCGTGGGTGAGTGGACACAGCCAGATCCACACTGCGCCTTGCCTGCCCGTCTCCCCTGGGTGAGTGGACACAGCCAGATCCGCACTTCGCCCTGCCTGCCCGTCTCCCGTGGGTGAGTGGACACAGCCAGATCCGCACTGCGCCATGCCTGACCGCCTGCCGTGGGTGAGTGGACACAGCCAGATCCACACTGCACCCTGCCTGCCCTTCTGCCGTGGGTTAGTGGACACAGCCAGATCCGCACTGCGCCCTGCCTGACCGCCTGCTGTGGGTGAGTGGACACAGCCTGATCCGCACTGCGCCCTGCCTGACCGCCTGCCGTGGGTGAGTGGACACAGCCAGATCCGTACTGCCCCCTGCCTGCCCGTATGCCGTGGGTCAGTGGACATTGCCAGATCCACACAGCACCGTCTCTGCCCATCTCCCGTGGGTGAGTGGACACAGCCGGATCCGCACTGCGCCCTGCCTGCCCGTCTCCCGTGGTTGAGTGGACACAGCCAGATCCGCACTGCGCCTTGCCTGCCCGTCTCACATGGGTGAGTGGACACAGCCAGATCCGCACTGCGCCCTACCTGCCCGTCTCCCGTGGGTGAGTGGACACAGCCAGATCCGCACTGTACCCTGCCTGACCGTCTGCCGTGGGTGAGTGGACACAGCCAGATCCACACTGCGCCCTGCCTGCCCGTCTGCCGTGGGTCAGTGGACATAGCCATATCCACACAACACCCTCTCTACCAGACTCCCGTGGGTGAGTGGACACAGCCAGTTCCGCACTGCACCCTGCCTACCCGTCTCCCGTGGGCGAGTGGACACAGCCATATCCGCACTGCTCCCTGCCTGCCCGTCTGCCGTGGGTGAGTGGACACAGCCAGATCCGCACTGCGCCCTGCCTGCCCGTCTTCCGTGGGTGAGTGGACACAGCCAGATCCGCACTGCGCCCTGCCTGACCGTCTGCCGTGGGTGAGTGGACACAGCCAGATCCACACTGCGCCCTGCCTGACCGCCTGCTGTGGGTGAGCGGAGACAGCCAGATCCGCACTGCGCCCTGCCTTCCCGTCTCCCGTGGGCGAGTGGAGACAGCCAGATCCGCACTGCGCCCTGCCTGCCCGTCTCCCGTGTGCGAGTGGACACAGCCAGATCCGCACTGCGCCCTGCCTGCCAGTCTGCCGTGGGTGAGTGGACACAGCCAGATCCACACTGCGCCTTGCCTGCCCGTCTCCCCTGGGTGAGTGGACACAGCCAGATCCGCACTGTGCCCTGCCTGCCCGTCTCCCGTGGGTGAGTGGACACAGCCAAATCCGCACTGCGCCCTGCCTGCCCGTCTCCCGTGGGTGAGTGGACACAGCTAGATCCGCACTGCGCCCTGCCTTCCCATCTCCCGTGGGTGAGTGGACACAGCCAGATCCGTACTGCGCCGTGCCTGCCCGTCTGCCGTGGGCCAGTGGACATAGCCAGATCCACACAGCACCGTCTCTGCCCATATCCCGTGGGTGAGTGGACACAGTCGGATCCGCACTGCGCCCTGCCTGCCCGTCTCCCGTGGGTGAGTGGACACAGCCAGATCCGCACTGCGCTTTGCCTGCCCGTCTCACGTTGGTGAGTGGACACAGCCAGATCCGCACTGCGCCCTGCCTGCCCGTCTCCCGTGGGTGAGTGGACACAGCCAGATCCGCACTGCACCCTGCCTGACCGTCTGCCGTGGGTGAGTGGACACAGCCAGATCCGCACTGCGCCCTGCCTGCCCGTCTGCCGTGGGTCAGTGGACATAGCCATATCCACACAGCACCCTCTCTGCCCGTCTCTCGTGGGTGAGTGGACACAGCCAGATCCACACTGCGCCTTGCCTGCCCGTCTCCCCTGGGTGAGTGGACACAGCCAGATCCGCACTTCGCCCTGCCTGCCCGTCTCCCGTGGGTGAGTGGACACAGCCAGATCCGCACTGCGCCATGCCTGACCGCCTGCCGTGGGTGAGTGGACACAGCCAGATCCACACTGCACCCTGCCTGCCCTTCTGCCGTGGGTTAGTGGACACAGCCAGATCCGCACTGCGCCCTGCCTGACCGCCTGCTGTGGGTGAGTGGACACAGCCTGATCCGCACTGCGCCCTGCCTGACCGCCTGCCGTGGGTGAGTGGACACAGCCAGATCCGTACTGCCCCCTGCCTGCCCATATGCCGTGGGTCAGTGGACATTGTCAGATCCACACAGGACCGTCTCTGCCCATCTCCCGTGGGTGAGTGGACACAGCCGGATCCGCACTGCGCCCTGCCTGCCCGTCTCCCGTGGGTCAGTGGACATTGTCAGATCCACACAGGACCGTCTCTGCCCATCTCCCGTGGGTGAGTGGACACAGCCGGATCCGCACTGCGCCCTGCCTGCCCGTCTCCCGTGGTTTAGTGGACACAGCCAGATCCGCACTGCGCCTTGCCTTCCCGTCTCACATGGGTGAGTGGACACAGCCAGATCCGCACTGCGCCCTACCTGCCCGTCTCCCGTGGGTGAGTGGACACAGCCAGATCCGCACTGCACCCTGCCTGCCCGTCTCCCGTGGGTGAGTGGACACAGCCAGATCCGCACTGCACCCTGCCTGACCGTCTGCCGTGGGTGAGTGGACACAGCCAGATCCGCACTGCGCCCTGCCTGCCCGTCTGCCGTGGGTCAGTGGACATAGCCATATCCACACAGCACCCTCTCTGCCCGTCTCTCGTGGGTGAGTGGACACAGCCAGATCCACACTGCGCCTTGCCTGCCCGTCTCCCCTGGGTGAGTGGACACAGCCAGATCCGCACTTCGCCCTGCCTGCCCGTCTCCCGTGGGTGAGTGGACACAGCCAGATCCGCACTGCGCCATGCCTGACCGCCTGCCGTGGGTGAGTGGACACAGCCAGATCCACACTGCACCCTGCCTGCCCTTCTGCCGTGGGTTAGTGGACACAGCCAGATCCGCACTGCGCCCTGCCTGACCGCCTGCTGTGGGTGAGTGGACACAGCCTGATCCGCACTGCGCCCTGCCTGACCGCCTGCCGTGGGTGAGTGGACACAGCCAGATCCGTACTGCCCCCTGCCTGCCCATATGCCGTGGGTCAGTGGACATTGTCAGATCCACACAGGACCGTCTCTGCCCATCTCCCGTGGGTGAGTGGACACAGCCGGATCCGCACTGCGCCCTGCCTGCCCGTCTCCCGTGGGTCAGTGGACATTGTCAGATCCACACAGGACCGTCTCTGCCCATCTCCCGTGGGTGAGTGGACACAGCCGGATCCGCACTGCGCCCTGCCTGCCCGTCTCCCGTGGTTTAGTGGACACAGCCAGATCCGCACTGCGCCTTGCCTTCCCGTCTCACATGGGTGAGTGGACACAGCCAGATCCGCACTGCGCCCTACCTGCCCGTCTCCCGTGGGTGAGTGGACACAGCCAGATCCGCACTGCACCCTGCCTGACCGTCTGCCGTGGGTGAGTGGACACAGCCAGATCCGTACTGCGCCGTGCCTGCCCGTCTGCCGTGGGCCAGTGGACATAGCCAGATCCACACAGCACCGTCTCTGCCCATATCCCGTGGGTGAGTGGACACAGTCGGATCCGCACTGCGCCCTGCCTGCCCGTCTCCCGTGGGTGAGTGGACACAGCCAGATCCGCACTGCGCTTTGCCTGCCCGTCTCACGTTGGTGAGTGGACACAGCCAGATCCGCACTGCGCCCTGCCTGCCCGTCTCCCGTGGGTGAGTGGACACAGCCAGATCCGCACTGCACCCTGCCTGACCGTCTGCCGTGGGTGAGTGGACACAGCCAGATCCGCACTGCGCCCTGCCTGCCCGTCTGCCGTGGGTCAGTGGACATAGCCATATCCACACAGCACCCTCTCTGCCCGTCTCTCGTGGGTGAGTGGACACAGCCAGATCCACACTGCGCCTTGCCTGCCCGTCTCCCCTGGGTGAGTGGACACAGCCAGATCCGCACTTCGCCCTGCCTGCCCGTCTCCCGTGGGTGAGTGGACACAGCCAGATCCGCACTGCGCCATGCCTGACCGCCTGCCGTGGGTGAGTGGACACAGCCAGATCCACACTGCACCATGCCTGCCCTTCTGCCGTGGGTTAGTGGACACAGCCAGATCCGCACTGCGCCCTGCCTGACCGCCTGCTGTGGGTGAGTGGACACAGCCTGATCCGCACTGCGCCCTGCCTGACCGCCTGCCGTGGGTGAGTGGACACAGCCAGATCCGTACTGCCCCCTGCCTGCCCATATGCCGTGGGTCAGTGGACATTGTCAGATCCACACAGGACCGTCTCTGCCCATCTCCCGTGGGTGAGTGGACACAGCCGGATCCGCACTGCGCCCTGCCTGCCCGTCTCCCGTGGTTTAGTGGACACAGCCAGATCCGCACTGCGCCTTGCCTTCCCGTCTCACATGGGTGAGTGGACACAGCCAGATCCGCACTGCGCCCTACCTGCCCGTCTCCCGTGGGTGAGTGGACACAGCCAGATCCGCACTGCACCCTGCCTGACCGTCTGCCGTGGGTGAGTGGACACAGCCAGATCCACACTGCGCCCTGCCTGCAAGTCTGCCGTGGGTCAGTGGACATAGCCATATCCACACAACACCCTCTCTGCCCGTCTTCCGTGGGTGAGTGGACACAGCCAGATCCACACTGCGCCTTGCCTGCCAGTCTCCCCTGTTGAGTGGACACAGCCAGATCCGCATTGCGCCCTGCCTGACCGTCTTCCGTGGGTGAGTGGACACAGCCAGATCCGCACTGCGCCCTGCCTGCCCGTCTTCCGTGGGTGAGTGGACACAGCCAGATCCGCACTGCGCCCTGCCTGACCGTCTGCCGTGGGTGAGTGGACACAGCCAGATCCGCACTGCGCCCTGCCTGACCACCTGCTGTGGGTGAGTGGAGACAGCCAGATCCGCACTGCGCCCTGCCTTCCCGTCTCCCGTGGGCGAGTGGAGACAGCCAGATCCGCACTGCGCCCTGCCTGCCCGTCTCCCGTGTGCGAGTGGACACAGCCAGATCTGCACTGCGCCCTGCCTGCCCGTCTGCCGTGGGTGAGTGGACACAGCCAGATCCACACTGCGCCTTGCCTGCCCGTATCCCCTGGGAGAGTGGACACAGCCAGATCCTCACTGCGCCCTGCCTGCCGGTCTCCCGTGGGTGAGTGGACACAGCCAAATCCGCACTGCGCCCTGCCTGCCCATCTCCCGTGGGTGAGTGGACACAGCCAGATCCGCACTGCGCCCTGCCTTCCCGTCTCCCGTGGGTGAGTGGACACAGCCAGATCCGTACTGCGCCGTGCCTGCCCGTCTGCCGTGGGCCAGTGGACATAGCCAGATCCACACAGCACCGTCTCTGCCCATATCCCGTGGGTGAGTGGACACAGTCGGATCCGCACTGCGCCCTGCCTGCCCGTATCCCGTGGGTGAGTGGACACAGCCAGATCCGCACTGCGCCTTGCCTGCCCGTCTCCCGTGGGCGAGTGGACACAGCCAGATCCACACTGCGCCCTGCCTGACCGTCTGCCGTAGGTGAGTGGACACAGCCAGATACGCACTGCGCCTTGCCTGCCCGTCTCACGTTGGTGAGTGGACACAGCCAGATACGCACTGCGCCCTGCCTGACCGTCTGCCGTGGGTGAGTGGACACAGCCAGATTCGCACTGCGCCCTGCCTGACCGCCTGCCGTTGGTGAGTGGAGACAGCCAGATCCGCATTGAGCCCTGCCTGCCGGTCTCCCGTGGGCTAGTGGACACAGCCAGATCCGCACTGCGCCCTGCCTGCCCGTGTGCCGTGGGTGAGTGGACACAGCAGGATCCGCACTGCGCCCTGCCTGACCGTCTGCCGTGGGTGAGTGGACACAGCCAGATCCGCACTGCGCCTTGCCAGCCCGTCTCACGTGGGTTAGTGGACACAGCCAGATCCGCACTGCGCCCTGCCTGCCCGTCTCCCGTGGGTGAGTGGACACAGCCAGATCTGCACTGCACCCTGCCTGATCGTCTGCCGTGGGTGAGTGGACACAGCCAGATCCGCACTGCACCCTGCCTGACCGTCTGCCGTGGGTGAGTGGAGACAGCCAGATCCGCACTGCGCTCTGCCTGCCCGTCTGCCATGGGTCAGTGGACATAGCCATATCGACACAGCAACCTCTCTGCCCGTTTCCCGTGGGTGAGTGGACACAGCCAGATCCACACTGCGCCTTGCCTGCCCGTCTCCCCTGGGTGAGTGGACACAGCCAGATCCGCACTGCGCCCTGCCTGCCCGTCTCCCGTGGGTGAGTGGACACAGACCGATCCGCACTGCGCCCTGCCTGACCGCCTGCCGTGGGTGAGTGGACACAGCCAGATCCACACTGCACCCTGCCTGCCCTTCTGCCGTGGGTTAGTGGACACAGCCAGATCCGCACTGCACCCTGCCTGACCGCCTGCCGTGGGTGAGTGGACACAGCCAGATCCGTACTGCCCCCTGCCTGCCCGTATGCCGTGGGTCAGTTGACATTGCCAGATCCACACAGCACCGTCTCTGCCCATCTCCCGTGGGTGAGTGGACACAGCCGGATCCGCACTGCGCCCTGCCTGCCCGTCTCCCGTGGTTGAGTGGACACAGCCAGATCCGCACTGCGCCTTGCCTGCCCGTCTCACATGGGTGAGTGGACACAGCCAGATCCGCACTGCGCCCTACCTGCCCGTCTCCCGTGGGTGAGTGGACACAGCCAGATCCGCACTGCACCCTGCCTGACCGTCTGCCGTGGGTGAGTGGACACAGCCAGATCCACACTGCGCCCTGCCTGCCCGTCTGCCGTGGGTCAGTGGACATAGCCATATGCACACAACACCCTCTCTGCCCGTCTCCCGTGGGTGAGTGGACACAGCCAGATCCACACTGCGCCTTGCCTGCCAGTCTCCCCTGATGAGTGGACACAGCCAGATCCGCATTGCGCCCTGCCTGACCGTCTCCCGTGGGTGAGTGGACACAGGCAGATCCGCACTGCGCCCTGCCTGCCCGTCTCCCTTGGGTGAGTGGACACAGCCAGATTCGCACTGCGCCCTGCCTGCCCGACTCCCGTGGGTGAGTGGACACAGCCAGTTCCGCACTGCACCCTGCCTGCCCGTCTCCCGTGGGCGAGTGGACACAGCAAGATCCGCACTGCTCCCTGCCTGCCCGTCTGCCGTGGGTGAGTGGACACAGCCAGATCCGCACTGCGCCCTGCCTGCCCGTCTTCCGTGGGTGAGTGGACACAGCCAGATCCGCACTGCGCCCTGCCTGCCCGTCTCCCGTGTGCGAGTGGACACAGCCAGATCCGCACTGCGCCCTGCCTGCCCGTCTGCCGTGGGTGAGTGGACACAGCCAGATCCACACTGCGCCTTGCCTGCCCGTCTCCCCTGGGTGAGTGGACACAGCCAGATCCGCACTGTGCCCTGCCTGCCCGTCTCCCGTGGGTGAGTGGACACAGCCAAATCCGCACTGCGCCCTGCCTGCCCGTCTCCCGTGGGTGAGTGGACACAGCCAGATCCGCACTGCGCCCTGCCTTCCCGTCTCCCGTGGGTGAGTGGACACAGCCAGATCCGTACTGCGCCGTGCCTGACCGTCTGCCGTGGGCCAGTGGACATAGCCAGATCCACACAGCACCGTCTCTGCCCATATCCCGTGGGTGAGTGGACACAGTCGGATCCTCACTGCGCCCTGCCTGCCCGTCTCCCGTGGGTGAGTGGACACAGCCAGATCCGCACTGCGCTTTGCCTGCCCGTCTCACGTTGGTGAGTGGACACAGCCAGATCCACACTGCGCCTTGCCTGCCCGTCTCCCCTGGGTGAGTGGACACAGCCAGATCCGCACTTCGCCCTGCCTGCCCGTCTCCCGTGGGTGAGTGGACACAGCCAGATCCGCACTGCGCCATGCCTGACCGCCTGCCGTGGGTGAGTGGACACAGCCAGATCCACACTGCACCCTGCCTGCCCTTCTGCCGTGGGTTAGTGGACACAGCCAGATCCGCACTGCGCCCTGCCTGACCGCCTGATGTGGGTGAGTGGACACAGCCAGATCCGCACTGCGCCCTGCCTGACCGCCTGCCGTGGGTGAGTGGACACAGCCAGATCCGTACTGCCCCCTGCCTGCCCGTATGCCGTGGGTCAGTGGACATTGCCAGATCCACACAGCACCGTCTCTGCCCATCTCCCGTGGGTGAGTGGACACAGCCGGATCCGCACTGCGCCCTGCCTGCCCGTCTCCCGTGGTTTAGTGGACACAGCCAGATCCGCACTGCGCCTTGCCTGCCCGTCTCACATGGGTGAGTGGACACAGCCAGATCCGCACTGCGCCCTACCTGCCCGTCTCCCGTGGGTGAGTGGACACAGCCAGATCCGCACTGCACCCTGCCTGACCGTCTGCCGTGGGTGAGTGGACACAGCCAGATCCACACTGCGCCCTGCCTGCCCGTCTGCCGTGGGTCAGTGGACATAGCCATATGCACACAACACCCTCTCTGCCCGTCTCCCGTGGGTGAGTGGACACAGCCAGATCCACACTGCGCCTTGCCTGCCAGTCTCCCCTGATGAGTGGACACAGCCAGATCCGCATTGCGCCCTGCCTGACCGTCTCCCGTGGGTGAGTGGACACAGCCAGATCCGCACTGCGCCCTGCCTGCCCGTCACCCGTGGGTTAGTGGACACAGCCAGATTCGCACTGCGCCCTGCCTGCCCGCCTCCCGTGGGTGAGTGGACACAGCCAGTTCCGCACTGCACCCTGCCTGCCCGTCTCCCGTGGGCGAGTGGACACAGCGAGATCCGCACTGCGCCCTGCCTGCCCGTCTTCCGTGGGTGAGTGGACACAGCCAGATCCGCACTGCGCCCTGCCTGCCCGTCTTCCGTGGGTGAGTGGACACAGCCAGATCCGCACTGCGCCCTGCCTGACCGTCTGCCGTGGGTGAGTGGACACAGCCAGATCCGCACTGCGCCCTGCCTGACCACCTGCTGTGGGTGAGTGGAGACAGCCAGATCCGCACTGCGCCCTGCCTTCCCGTCTCCAGTGGGCGAGTGGAGACAGCCAGATCCGCACTGCGCCCTGCCTGCCCGTCTCCCGTGGGCGAGTGGACACAGCCAGATTCGCACTGCGCCCTGCCTGTCCGTCTGCCTTGGGCGAGTGGACACAGCCAGATCCGCACTGAGCCCTGCCTGCCCGTCTCCAGTGGGTGAGTGGACACAGCCAGATCCGCACTGCGCCCTGCCTGCCCGTGTACCGTAGGCGAGTTGATACAGCCAGATCCGCACTGCACCCTGCCTGCCCGTCTGCCGTGGGTGAGTGGACACAGCCGATCTGCACTGCACCCTGCCTGACCGTCTGCCGTGGGTGAGTGGAAACAGACAGATCCACACTGCGCCCTGCCTGCCCGTCTGCCGTGGGTGAGTGGACACAGCAGGATCCGCACTGCGTCCTGCCTGACCGTCTTCCGTGGGTGAGTGGACACAGCCAGATCCGCACTGCGCCTTGCCTGCCCGTCTCACGTGGGTGAGTGGACACAGCCAGATCCGCACTGCGCCCTGCCTGCCCATCTCCCGTGGGTGAGTGGACACAGCCAGATCCGCACTGCACCCTGCCTGACCGTCTGCCGTGGGTGAGTGGACACAGCCAGATCCGCACTGCGCTCAGCCTACCCATCTGCCGTTAGTCAGTGGACATAGCCATATCCACACAGCAACCTCTCTGCCCGTCTCCCGTGGGTGAGTGGACACAGCCAGATCCACACTGCGCCTTGCCTGCCCGTCTCCCCTGGGTGTGTGGACAGAGCCAGATCCGCACTGCGCCCTGCCTGCCCGTCTCCCGTGGGTGAGTGGACACAGCCAGATCCGCACTGCGCCCTGCCTGCCCGTCTCCCGTGGGTGAGTGGACACAGCCAGATCCGCACTGCGCCCTGCCTGCCCATCTCCCGTGGGTGAGTGGACACAGCCAGATCCGTACTGCGCCGTGCTTGCCCGTCTGCCGTGGGTCAGTGGACATAGCCAGATCCACACATCACCGTCTCTGCCCATCTCCCATGTGTGAGTGGACACAACCGGATTCGCACTGCGCCCTGCCTGCCCGTCTCCCGTGGGTGAGTGGACACAGCCAGATCCGCACTGCGCCCTGCCTGACCGCCTGCCGTGGGTGAGTGGAGACAGCCAGATCCGCATTGCGCCCTGCCTGCCCGTCTCCCGTGGGCGAGTGGACACAGCCAGGTCCGCACTGCGCCCTGCCTGCCCGTCTGCCTGTGTGAGTGGACACAGCCAGATCCGCACTGCGCCCTGCCTGACCATCTGCCGTGGGTGAGTGGACACAGCCAGATCCACACTGCGCCCTGCCTGCCCGTCTGCCGTGGGTGAGTGGACACAGCCAGATCCGCACTGCACACTGCCTGACCGTCTGCCGTGGGTGAGTGGACAAAGCCAGATGCGCACTGCGCCCTGCTTGCCCGTCTGCCATGGGTCAGTGGACATAGCCATATCCACACAGCACCGTCTCTGCCCATCTCCCATGGGTGAGTGGACACAGCCGGATCCTCACTGAGCCCTGCCTGCCCGTCTCCCGTGGGTGAGTGGACACAGCCAGATCCGCACTGCGCCTTGCCTGCCCGTCTCACGTTGGTGAGTGGACACAGCCAGATCCCCACTGCGCCCTGCCTGCCCGTCTCCCGTGGGTGAGCGGACACAGCCAGATCCGCACTGAACCCTGCCTGACCGTCTGCCGTGGGTGAGTGGACACAGCCAGATCCGCACTGCGCCCTACCTGACCGCCTGTCGTGGGTGAGTGGACACAGCCAGATCCGCACTGCGCCTTGCCTGCCCGTCTCCTGTGGGTGAGTGGACACAGCCAGATCCGCACTGCGTACTGCCTGACCGTCTGCCGTGGGTGAGTGGATACAGCCAGATCCGCACTGCGCCCTGCCTGCCCGTCTGCCGTAAGGTTAGGGTTAGGGTTAGGGTTAGGGTTAGGGTTAGGGTTAGGGTTAGGGGGTTAGGGTTAGGGTTAGGGTTAGGGTTAGGGTTAGGGTTAGGGTTAGAGGGTTAGGGTTAGGATTAGGGTTAGGCTTAGGGTTAGGGTTAGGGTTAGGTTTAGGGTTAGGGTTAGAGGGTTAGGGTTAGGGTTAGGGTTAGGGTTAGGGTTATGGTTAGGGTTAGTGGGTGAGTGGACACAGCCGGATCCGCACTGCGCGCTGCCTGCCTATCTCCCGTGTGTGAGTGCACACAGCCAGATCAGCACTGCGCCTTGCCTGCCCGTGTCCCGTGGGTGAGTGGACACAGCCAATCCGCACTGCACCCTGCCTGACCGTCTTCCGTGTGTGAGTGGACACAGCCAGATCCGCAATGTGCCCTGCCTGCCCGTCTGCCGTGGGTGAGTGGACACAGCCAGATCCGCACTGCGCCCTGCCTGCCCATCTGCCGTGGGTCAGTGGACATAGCCAGATCCACACAGCACCGTCTCTGCCCGTCTCCCGTGGGTGAGTGGACACAGCCAGATCCCCACTGCGCCTTGCCTGACCGCCTCCCGTGGGTGAGTGGACACAGCCAAATCTGCACTGCGCCCTGCCTGCCCGTCTGCCGTGGGTGAGTGGACACAGCCAGATCCGCACTGCGCGCTGACTTCCCATCTCCTGTGGGTCAGTGGACAAAGCCAGATCCACACAGCACCCACTCTGCCCCTCTCCCGTTGGTGAGTGGACACAGCTAGATCTACACTGCGCCTTGCCTGCCCGTCTCCCCTGCGTGAGTGGACACAGCCAGATCCGCACTGCGCCCTGCCTGCCCATCTCCCATGGGTGAGTGGACACAGCCAGATCCGCACTGCGCACTGCCTGCCCGTCTCCCATGGGTGAGTGGACACAGCCAGATCCGCACTGCGCCCTGCCTGCCTGTATCCCGTGGGTGAGTGGACACACCCAGATCCGCACTGCGCCCTGCCTGCCCGTCGCCCGAGGGTGAGTGGACACAGCCAGATCCGCACTGCGCCCTGCTTGCCCGTCTTCCGTGGGTCAGTGGACATAGCCAGATCCACACAGCACCGTCTCTGCCCGTCTCCCGTGGGTGAGTGTACACAGCCATATCCGCACTGCGCCTTGCCTGCCCGTCTCCTGTGGGTGAGTGGACACAGCCAGATCCGCACTGCATCCTGCCTGACCGTCTGCCGTGGGTGAGTGGACACAGCCAGATCCGCACTGCGCCCTGCCTGCCCGTCTGCCGTAGGGTTAGGGTTAGGGTTAGGGTTAGGGTTAGGGTTAGGGTTAGGGTTAGGGTTAGGGTTAGGGTTAGAGGGTTAGGGTTAGGGTTAGGGTTAGGGTTAGGGTTAGAGGGTTAGGGTTAGGGTTACGGTTAGGGTTAGGTTTAGGGTTAGGGTTAGTGGGTGAGTGGACACAGCCGGATCCGCACTGCGCGCTGCCTGCCTATCTCCCGTGGGTGAGTGGACACAGCCAGATCCGCACTGCGCCTTGCCTTCCCATGTCCCGTGGGTTAGTGGACACAGCCAGATCCGCACTGCACCCTGCCTGACCGACTGCCTTGGGTGAGTGGACACAGCCAGATCCGCACTGCGCCCTGCCTGCCCGTCTCCAGTGGGTGAGGGGACACAGCCAGATCCGCACTGTGCCTTCCCTGCCCCTCTCCCATCGGAGAGTGGACACAGCCAGATCCGCACTGCGCCCTGCCTGACCGTCTGCCGTGGGTGAGTGGAAACAGCCAGATCCACACTGCGCCCTGCCTGCCCGTCTGCCATGGGTGAGAGGACACAGCCAGTTCCGCACTTCGCCCTGCCTGACCGTCTGCCCTGGGTGAGTGGACACAGCCAGATCCGCACTGCGCCCTGCCTGACCGCCTGCTGTGGGTGAGTGTACACAGCCAGATCCGCACTGCGCCCTGCCTGACCGCCTGCCGTGGGTGAGTGGACACAGCCAGATCCGTACTGGCCTGCCTGCCCGTCTGCCGTGGGTCAGTGGACATAGCCAGATCCACACAGCACCCTCTCTGCCCGTCTCCCTTGGGGGAGTGGACACAGCCAGATCCAAACTGCGCATTGCCTGCCCGTCTCCCGTGGGTGAGTGGACACAGCCAGATCCGCACTGCGCACTAACTGCCCATCTGCCGTGGGTGAGTGGACACAGCCAGATCCGCACTGCACCCTGCCTGACCATCTGCCGTGGGTGAGTGGACACAGCCAAAATCACACTGCACCCTGCCTGCCCGTCTGCCGTGGGTGAGTGGACACAGCCAGATACGCACTGTGCCCTGCCTGACCGTCTGCCGTGGGTGAGTGGACACAGCCAGATCCGCACTGCGCCTTGCCTGCCCGTCTCACGTGGGTGAGTGGACACTGCCAGATCTGCACTGCGCCCTGCCTGCCCGTCTCCCGTGGGTGAGTGGACACAGCCAGATCCGCACTGCACCCTGCCTGACCGTCTGCCGTGGGTGAGTGGACACAGCCAGATCCGCACTGCGCCCTGCCTGCCCGTCTGCCGTGGGTCGGTGAACATAGCCATATCCACAAAGCACCCTCTCTGCCCGTCTCCCGTGGGTGAGTGGACACAGCCAGATCCACACTAGGCCTGGCCTGCCCGTCTCCCCTGGGTGAGTGGACACAGCCAGAATCACACTGCGCCCTGCCTGCCCGTCTGCCGTGGGTGAGTGGACACAGCCAGATCCGCACTGCGCCCTGCCTGTCCGTCTGTCGTGGGTGAGTGGACACAGCCAGATCCGCACTGCGCCTTGCCTGCCCGTCTCACGTGGGTGAGTGGACACTGCCAGATCTGCACTGCGCCCTGCCTGCCCGTCTCCCGTGGGTGAGTGTACACAGCCAGATCCACACTGCACCCTGCCTGACCGTCTGCCGTGGGTGAGTGGACACAGCCAGATCCGCACTGCGCCCTGCCTGCCCGTCTGCCGTGGGACAGTGGACATAGCCATATCCACACAGCACCCTCTCTGCCCGCCTCCCGTGGGTGAGTGGACACAGCCACATCCACACTGCGCCTTGCCTGCCCGTCTCCCCTGGGTGAGTGGAAACAGCCAGATCCGCACTGCGCCCTGCCTGCCCGTCTCCCGTGGGTGAGTGGACACAGCCAGATCCGCACTGCGCCCTGCCTTCCCGTCTCCCGTCGGTGAGTGGACACAGCCAGATCTGCACTGCGCCCTGCCTGACCGTCTGCCGTGTGTGAGTGGACACAGCCAGATCCACACTGCGCCTTGCCTGCCCGTCTCCCCTGGGAGAGTGGACTCAGCCAGATCCGCACTGCGCACTGCCTGCCCGTCTCCCGTGGGCGAGTGGACACAGCCAGATTCGCACTGCGCCCTGCCTGTCCGTCTGCCTTGGGCGAGTGGACACAGCCAGATCCGCACTGCGCCCTGCCTGACCGTCTGCCGTGGGTGAGTGGACACAGCCAGATCCACACTGCGCCCTGCCTGCCCGTCTGCCATGGGTGAGTGGACACAGCCAGTTCCGCACTGCGCCCTGCCTGACCGTCTGCCGTGGGTGAGTGGACACAGCCAGATCCGCACTGCGCCCTGCCTGACCGTCTGCCGTGGGTGAGTGGACACAGCCAGATCCGCACTGCGCCCTGCCTGACCGCCTGCCGTGGGTGAGCGGACACAGCCAGATCCGTACTGGCCCTGCCTGCCCGTCTGCCGTGGGTCAGTGGACATAGCCAGATCCACACAGCACCGTCTCTGCCCATATCCCGTGGGTGAGTGGACACAGCCGGATCCGCACTGCGCCCTGCCTGCCCGTCTCCCGTGGGTGAGTGGACACAGCCAGATCCGCACTGCGCCCTGCCTGCCCGTCTGCCGTGGGTCAGTGGACATAGCCATATCCACACAGCACCCTCTCTGCCCGTCTCCCATGCGTGAGTGGACACAGCCAGATCCACACTGCGCCTTGCCTGCCCGTCTCCCCTGGGTGAGTGGACACAGCCAGATCCTCACTGGGCCCTGCCTGCCCGTCTCCCGTGGGTGAGTGGACACAGCCAGATCCGCACTGCGCCCAGCCTGCCCGTCTGTTGTGGGTCAGTGGACATAGCCATATCTACACAGCACCCTCTCTGCCCGTCTCCCTTGGGGGAGTGGACACAGCCAGAACCAAACTGCGCCTTGCCTGCCCGTCTCCCGTGGGTGAGTGGACACAGCCAGATCCGCATGCGCCCTGCCTGCCCGTCTCCCGTGGGTGAGTGGACACAGCCAGATCCGCACTGCGCCCTGCCGGCCCGTCTCCCGTGGGTCAGTGGACACAGACAGATCCACACTGCGCCTTCCCTGCCCGTCTCCCGTAGGTGAGTGGACACAGCCAGATCCGCACTGCGCCCTGCCTGCCCGTCTCCCGTGGGTGAGTGGACACAGCCAGATCCGCACTGCGCCCTGCCTGCCCGTCTCCCGTGGGCGAGTGGACACAGCCAGATCCGCACTGCGCACTAACTGCCCATCTGCCGTGGGTGAGTGGACACAGCCAGATCCGCACTGCGCCCTGCCTGACCGTCTGCCCTGGGTGAGTGGACACAGTCAGAATTACACTGCGCCCTGCCTGCCCGTCTGCCGTGGGTGAGTGGACACAGCCACATCCGCACTGCGCCCTGCCTGACCGTCTGCCGTGGGTGAGTGGACACAGCCAGATCCGCACTGCGCCTTGCCTGCCCGTCTCACGTGGGTGAGTGGACACTGCCAGATCTGCACTGTGCCCTGCCTGCCCGTCTCCCGTGGGTGAGTGTACACAGCCATATCCACACTGCACCCTGCCTGACCGTCTGCCGTGGGTGAGTGGACACAGCCAGATCCGCACTGCGCCCTGGCTGCCCGTCTGCCGTGGGACAGTGGACATAGCCATATCCACACAGCACCCTCTCTGCCCGTCTCCCGTGGGTGAGTGGACACAGCCAGATCCACACTGCGCCTTGCCTGCCCGTCTCCCCTGGGTGAGTGGACACAGCCAGATCCGCACTGCGCCCTGCCTGCCCGTCTCCCGTGGGTGAGTGGACACAGCCAGATCCGCACTGCGCCCTGCCTTCCCGTCTCCCGTCGGTGAGTGGACACAGCCAGATCTGCACTGCGCCCTGCCTGACCGTCTGCCGTGGGTGAGTGGACACAGCCAGATCCACACTGCGCCTTGCCTGCCCGTCTCCCCTGGGAGAGTGGACTCAGCCAGATCCGCACTGCGCCCTGCCTGCCCGTCTCCCGTGGGCGAGTGGACACAGCCAGATCCGAACTGCGCCCTGCCTGCCTGTCTGCCGTGGGTGAGTGGACACAGCCAGATCCGCACTGTGCCCTGCCTGACCATCTGCCGTGGGTGAGTGGACACAGCCAGATCCACACTGCGCCCTGCCTGCCTGTCTGCCGTGGGTGAGTGGACACAGCCAGATCCGCACTGCGCCCTACCTGACCGCCTGTCGTGGGTGAGTGGACACAGCCAGATCCGCACTGCGCCTTGCCTGCCCGTCTCCTGTGGGTGAGTGGACACAGCCAGATCCGCACTGCGTACTGCCTGACCGTCTGCCGTGGGTGAGTGGACACAGCCAGATCCGCACTGCGCCCTGCCTGCCCGTCTGCCGTAAGGTTAGGGTTAGGGTTAGGGTTAGGGTTAGGGTTAGGGTTAGGGTTAGGGTTAGGGGGTTAGGGTTAGGGTTAGGGTTAGGGTTAGGGTTAGGCTTAGGGTTAGGGTTAGGGTTAGGTTTAGGGTTAGGGTTAGAGGGTTAGGGTTAGGGTTAGGGTTAGGGTTAGGGTTATGGTTAGGGTTAGTGGGTGAGTGGACACAGCCGGATCCGCACTGCGCGCTGCCTGCCTATCTCCCGTGTGTGAGTGCACACAGCCAGATCAGCACTGCGCCTTGCCTGCCCGTGTCCCGTGGGTGAGTGGACACAGCCAGATCCGCACTGCACCCTGCCTGACCGTCTTCCGTGTGTGAGTGGACACAGCCAGATCCGCAATGTGCCCTGCCTGCCCGTCTGCCGTGGGTGAGTGGACACAGCCAGATCCGCACTGCGCCCTGCCTGCCCATCTGCCGTGGGTCAGTGGACATAGCCAGATCCACACAGCACCGTCTCTGCCCGTCTCCCGTGGGTGAGTGGACACAGCCAGATCCCCACTGCGCCTTGCCTGACCGCCTCCCGTGGGTGAGTGGACACAGCCAAATCTGCACTGCGCCCTGCCTGCCCGTCTGCCGTGGGTGAGTGGACACAGCCAGATCCGCACTGCGCGCTGACTTCCCATCTCCCGTGGGTCAGTGGACAAAGCCAGATCCACACAGCACCCACTCTGCCCCTCTCCCGTTGGTGAGTGGACACAGCTAGATCTACACTGCGCCTTGCCTGCCCATCTCCCCTGCGTGAGTGGACACAGCCAGATCCGCACTGCGCCCTGCCTGCCCATCTCCCATGGGTGAGTGGACACAGCCAGATCCGCACTGCGCACTGCCTGCCCGTCTCCCATGGGTGAGTGGACACAGCCAGATCCGCACTGCGCCCTGCCTGCCTGTATCCCGTGGGTGAGTGGACACAGCCAGATCCGCACTGCGCCCTGCCTGCCCGTCGCCCGAGGGTGAGTGGACACAGCCAGATCCGCACTGCGCCCTGCTTGCCCGTCTTCCGTGGGTCAGTGGACATAGCCAGATCCACACAGCACCGTCTCTGCCCGTCTCCCGTGGGTGAGTGTACACAGCCATATCCGCACTGCGCCTTGCCTGCCCGTCTCCTGTGGGTGAGTGGACACAGCCAGATCCGCACTGCATCCTGCCTGACCGTCTGCCGTGGGTGAGTGGACACAGCCAGATCCGCACTGCGCCCTGCCTGCCCGTCTGCCGTAGGGTTAGGGTTAGGGTTAGGGTTAGGGTTGGGGTTAGGGTTAGGGTTAGGGTTAGGGTTAGAGGGTTAGGGTTAGGGTTAGGGTTAGGGTTAGGGTTAGAGGGTTAGGGTTAGGGTTATGGTTAGGGTTAGGTTTAGGGTTAGGGTTAGTGGGTGAGTGGACACAGCCGGATCCGCACTGCGCGCTGCCTGCCTATCTCCCGTGGGTGAGTGGACACAGCCAGATCCGCACTGCGCCTTGCCTTCCCATGTCCCGTGGGTTAGTGGACACAGCCAGATCCGCACTGCACCCTGCCTGACCGACTGCCTTGGGTGAGTGGACACAGCCAGATCCGCACTGCGCCCTGCCTGCCCGTCTCCAGTGGGTGAGGGGACACAGCCAGATCCGCACTGTGCCTTCCCTGCCCCTCTCCCATCGGAGAGTGGACACAGCCAGATCCGCACTGCGCCCTGCCTGACCGTCTGCCGTGGGTGAGTGGAAACAGCCAGATCCACACTGCGCCCTGCCTGCCCGTCTGCCATGGGTGAGAGGACACAGCCAGTTCCGCACTTTGCCCTGCCTGACCGTCTGCCCTGGGTGAGTGGACACAGCCAGATCCGCACTGCGCCCTGCCTGACCGCCTGCTGTGGGTGAGTGTACACAGCCAGATCCGCACTGCGCCCTGCCTGACCGCCTGCCGTGGGTGAGTGGACACAGCCAGATCCGTACTGGCCTGCCTGCCCGTCTGCCGTGGGTCAGTGGACATAGCCAGATCCACACAGCACCGTCTCTGCCCATATCCCGTGGGTTAGTGGACACAGCCGGATCCGCACTGCGCCCTGCCTGCCCGTCTCCCGTGGGTGAGTGGACACAGCCAAATCCGCACTGCGCCCTGCCTGCCCGTCTGCCGTGGGTCAGTGGACATAGCCATATCTACACAGCACCCTCTCTGCCCGTCTCCCTTGGGGGAGTGGACACAGCCAGATCCAAACTGCGCATTGCCTGCCCGTCTCCCGTGGGTGAGTGGACACAGCCAGATCCGCACTGCGCACTAACTGCCCATCTGCCGTGGGTGAGTGGACACAGCCAGATCCGCACTGCGCCCTGCCTGACCATCTGCCGTGGGTGAGTGGACACAGCCAAAATCACACTGCACCCTGCCTGCCCGTCTGCCGTGGGTGAGTGGACACAGCCAGATACGCACTGCGCCCTGCCTGACCGTCTGCCGTGGGTGAGTGGACACAGCCAGATCCGCACTGCGCCTTGCCTGCCCGTCTCACGTGGGTGAGTGGACACTGCCAGATCTGCACTGCGCCCTGCCTGCCCGTCTCCCGTGGGTGAGTGGACACAGCCAGATCCGCACTGCACCCTGCCTGACCGTCTGCCGTGGGTGAGTGGACACAGCCAGATCCGCACTGCGCCCTGCCTGCCCGTCTGCCGTGGGTCGGTGAACATAGCCATATCCACAAAGCACCCTCTCTGCCCGTCTCCCGTGGGTGAGTGGACACAGCCAGATCCACACTAGGCCTGGCCTGCCCGTCTCCCCTGGGTGAGTGGACACAGCCAGAATCACACTGCGCCCTGCCTGCCCGTCTGCCGTGGGTGAGTGGACACAGCCAGATCCGCACTGCGCCCTGCCTGTCCGTCTGTCGTGGGTGAGTGGACACAGCCAGATCCGCACTGCGCCTTGCCTGCCCGTCTCACGTGGGTGAGTGGACACTGCCAGATCTGCACTGCGCCCTGCCTGCCCGTCTCCCGTGGGTGAGTGTACACAGCCAGATCCACACTGCACCCTGCCTGACCGTCTGCCGTGGGTGAGTGGACACAGCCAGATCCGCACTGCGCCCTGCCTGCCCGTCTGCCGTGGGACAGTGGACATAGCCATATCCACACAGCACCCTCTCTGCCCGCCTCCCGTGGGTGAGTGGACACAGCCACATCCACACTGCGCCTTGCCTGCCCGTCTCCCCTGGGTGAGTGGAAACAGCCAGATCCGCACTGCGCCCTGCCTGCCCGTCTCCCGTGGGTGAGTGGACACAGCCAGATCCGCACTGCGCCCTGCCTTCCCGTCTCCCGTCGGTGAGTGGACACAGCCAGATCTGCACTGCGCCCTGCCTGACCGTCTGCCGTGTGTGAGTGGACACAGCCAGATCCACACTGCGCCTTGCCTGCCCGTCTCCCCTGGGAGAGTGGACTCAGCCAGATCCGCACTGCGCACTGCCTGCCCGTCTCCCGTGGGCGAGTGGACACAGCCAGATTCGCACTGCGCCCTGCCTGTCCGTCTGCCTTGGGCGAGTGGACACAGCCAGATCCGCACTGCGCCCTGCCTGACCGTCTGCCGTGGGTGAGTGGACACAGCCAGATCCACACTGCGCCCTGCCTGCCCGTCTGCCATGGGTGAGTGGACACAGCCAGTTCCGCACTGCGCCCTGCCTGACCGTCTGCCGTGGGTGAGTGGACACAGCCAGATCCGCACTGCGCCCTGCCTGACCGTCTGCCGTGGGTGAGTGGACACAGCCAGATCCGCACTGCGCCCTGCCTGACCGCCTGCCGTGGGTGAGCGGACACAGCCAGATCCGTACTGGCCCTGCCTGCCCGTCTGCCGTGGGTCAGTGGACATAGCCAGATCCACACAGCACCGTCTCTGCCCATATCCCGTGGGTGAGTGGACACAGCCGGATCCGCACTGCGCCCTGCCTGCCCGTCTCCCGTGGGTGAGTGGACACAGCCAGATCCGCACTGCGCCCTGCCTGCCCGTCTGCCGTGGGTGAGTGGACACAGCCAGATCCACACTGCGCCTTGCCTGCCCGTATCCCCTGGGAGAGTGGACACAGCCAGATCCTCACTGCGCCCTGCCTGCCGGTCTCCCGTGGGTGAGTGGACACAGCCAAATCCGCACTGCGCCCTGCCTGCCCATCTCCCGTGGGTGAGTGGACACAGCCAGATCCGCACTGCGCCCTGCCTTCCCGTCTCCCGTGGGTGAGTGGACACAGCCAGATCCGTACTGCGCCGTGCCTGCCCGTCTGCCGTGGGCCAGTGGACATAGCCAGATCCACACAGCACCGTCTCTGCCCATATCCCGTGGGTGAGTGGACACAGTCGGATCCGCACTGCGCCCTGCCTGCCCGTATCCCGTGGGTGAGTGGACACAGCCAGATCCGCACTGCGCCTTGCCTGCCCGTCTCCCGTGGGCGAGTGGACACAGCCAGATCCACACTGCGCCCTGCCTGACCGTCTGCCGTAGGTGAGTGGACACAGCCAGATACGCACTGCGCCTTGCCTGCCCGTCTCACGTTGGTGAGTGGACACAGCCAGATACGCACTGCGCCCTGCCTGACCGTCTGCCGTGGGTGAGTGGACACAGCCAGATTCGCACTGCGCCCTGCCTGACCGCCTGCCGTTGGTGAGTGGAGACAGCCAGATCCGCATTGAGCCCTGCCTGCCGGTCTCCCGTGGGCTAGTGGACACAGCCAGATCCGCACTGCGCCCTGCCTGCCCGTGTGCCGTGGGTGAGTGGACACAGCAGGATCCGCACTGCGCCCTGCCTGACCGTCTGCCGTGGGTGAGTGGACACAGCCAGATCCGCACTGCGCCTTGCCAGCCCGTCTCACGTGGGTTAGTGGACACAGCCAGATCCGCACTGCGCCCTGCCTGCCCGTCTCCCGTGGGTGAGTGGACACAGCCAGATCTGCACTGCACCCTGCCTGATCTTCTGCCGTGGGTGAGTGGACACAGCCAGATCCGCACTGCACCCTGCCTGACCGTCTGCCGTGGGTGAGTGGAGACAGCCAGATCCGCACTGCGCTCTGCCTGCCCGTCTGCCATGGGTCAGTGGACATAGCCATATCGACACAGCAACCTCTCTGCCCGTTTCCCGTGGGTGAGTGGACACAGCCAGATCCACACTGCGCCTTGCCTGCCCGTCTCCCCTGGGTGAGTGGACACAGCCAGATCCGCACTGCGCCCTGCCTACCCGTCTCCCGTGGGTGAGTGGACACAGACCGATCCGCACTGCGCCCTGCCTGACCGCCTGCCGTGGGTGAGTGGACACAGCCAGATCCACACTGCACCCTGCCTGCCCTTCTGCCGTGGGTTAGTGGACACAGCCAGATCCGCACTGCACCCTGCCTGACCGCCTGCCGTGGGTGAGTGGACACAGCCAGATCCGTACTGCCCCCTGCCTGCCCGTATGCCGTGGGTCAGTTGACATTGCCAGATCCACACAGCACCGTCTCTGCCCATCTCCCGTGGGTGAGTGGACACAGCCGGATCCGCACTGCGCCCTGCCTGCCCGTCTCCCGTGGTTGAGTGGACACAGCCAGATCCGCACTGCGCCTTGCCTGCCCGTCTCACATGGGTGAGTGGACACAGCCAGATCCGCACTGCGCCCTACCTGCCCGTCTCCCGTGGGTGAGTGGACACAGCCAGATCCGCACTGCACCCTGCCTGACCGTCTGCCGTGGGTGAGTGGACACAGCCAGATCCACACTGCGCCCTGCCTGCCCGTCTGCCGTGGGTCAGTGGACATAGCCATATGCACACAACACCCTCTCTGCCCGTCTCCCGTGGGTGAGTGGACACAGCCAGATCCACACTGCGCCTTGCCTGCCAGTCTCCCCTGATGAGTGGACACAGCCAGATCCGCATTGCGCCCTGCCTGACCGTCTCCCGTGGGTGAGTGGACACAGGCAGATCCGCACTGCGCCCTGCCTGCCCGTCTCCCTTGGGTGAGTGGACACAGCCAGATTCGCACTGCGCCCTGCCTGCCCGACTCCCGTGGGTGAGTGGACACAGCCAGTTCCGCACTGCACCCTGCCTGCCCGTCTCCCGTGGGCGAGTGGACACAGCAAGATCCGCACTGCTCCCTGCCTGCCCGTCTGCCGTGGGTGAGTGGACACAGCCAGATCCGCACTGCGCCCTGCCTGCCCGTCTTCCGTGGGTGAGTGGACACAGCCAGATCCGCACTGCGCCCTGCCTGCCCGTCTCCCGTGTGCGAGTGGACACAGCCAGATCCGCACTGCGCCCTGCCTGCCCGTCTGCCGTGGGTGAGTGGACACAGCCAGATCCACACTGCGCCTTGCCTGCCCGTCTCCCCTGGGTGAGTGGACACAGCCAGATCCGCACTGTGCCCTGCCTGCCCGTCTCCCGTGGGTGAGTGGACACAGCCAAATCCGTACTGCGCCCTGCCTGCCCGTCTCCCGTGGGTGAGTGGACACAGCCAGATCCGCACTGCGCCCTGCCTTCCCGTCTCCCGTGGGTGAGTGGACACAGCCAGATCCGTACTGCGCCGTGCCTGACCGTCTGCCGTGGGCCAGTGGACATAGCCAGATCCACACAGCACCGTCTCTGCCCATATCCCGTGGGTGAGTGGACACAGTCGGATCCTCACTGCGCCCTGCCTGCCCGTCTCCCGTGGGTGAGTGGACACAGCCAGATCCGCACTGCGCTTTGCCTGCCCGTCTCACGTTGGTGAGTGGACACAGCCAGATCCACACTGCGCCTTGCCTGCCCGTCTCCCCTGGGTGAGTGGACACAGCCAGATCCGCACTTCGCCCTGCCTGCCCGTCTCCCGTGGGTGAGTGGACACAGCCAGATCCGCACTGCGCCATGCCTGACCGCCTGCCGTGGGTGAGTGGACACAGCCAGATCCACACTGCACCCTGCCTGCTCTTCTGCCGTGGGTTAGTGGACACAGCCAGATCCGCACTGCGCCCTGCCTGACCGCCTGCTGTGGGTGAGTGGACACAGCCAGATCCGCACTGCGCCCTGCCTGACCGCCTGCCGTGGGTGAGTGGACACAGCCAGATCCGTACTGCCCCCTGCCTGCCCGTATGCCGTGGGTCAGTGGACATTGCCAGATCCACACAGCACCGTCTCTGCCCATCTCCCGTGGGTGAGTGGACACAGCCGGATCCGCACTGCGCCCTGCCTGCCCGTCTCCCGTGGTTTAGTGGACACAGCCAGATCCGCACTGCGCCTTGCCTGCCCGTCTCACATGGGTGAGTGGACACAGCCAGATCCGCACTGCGCCCTACCTGCCCGTCTCCCGTGGGTGAGTGGACACAGCCAGATCCGCACTGCACCCTGCCTGACCGTCTGCCGTGGGTGAGTGGACACAGCCAGATCCACACTGCGCCCTGCCTGCCCGTCTGCCGTGGGTCAGTGGACATAGCCATATGCACACAACACCCTCTCTGCCCGTCTCCCGTGGGTGAGTGGACACAGCCAGATCCACACTGCGCCTTGCCTGCCAGTCTCCCCTGATGAGTGGACACAGCCAGATCCGCATTGCGCCCTGCCTGACCGTCTCCCGTGGGTGAGTGGACACAGCCAGATCCACACTGCGCCCTGCCTGCCCGTCTCCCGTGGGTTAGTGGACACAGCCAGATTCGCACTGCGCCCTGCCTGCCCGCCTCCCGTGGGTGAGTGGACACAGCCAGTTCCGCACTGCACCCTGCCTGCCCGTCTCCCGTGGGCGAGTGGACACAGCGAGATCCGCACTGCGCCCTGCCTGCCCGTCTTCCGTGGGTGAGTGGACACAGCCAGATCCGCACTGCGCCCTGCCTGCCCGTCTTCCGTGGGTGAGTGGACACAGCCAGATCCGCACTGCGCCCTGCCTGACCACCTGCTGTGGGTGAGTGGAGACAGCCAGATCCGCACTGCGCCCTGCCTTCCCGTCTCCAGTGGGCGAGTGGAGACAGCCAGATCCGCACTGCGCCCTGCCTGCCCGTCTCCCGTGGGCGAGTGGACACAGCCAGATTCGCACTGCGCCCTGCCTGTCCGTCTGCCTTGGGCGAGTGGAC
>NC_134119.1:72710637-72723137 GCF_040939455.1 Microcebus murinus | reverse complement strand
GGTGAGGGGACACAGCCAGATCCGCACTGTGCCTTCCCTGCCCCTCTCCCATCGGAGAGTGGACACAGCCAGATCCGCACTGCGCCCTGCCTGACCGTCTGCCGTGGGTGAGTGGAAACAGCCAGATCCACACTGCGCCCTGCCTGCCCGTCTGCCATGGGTGAGAGGACACAGCCAGTTCCGCACTTTGCCCTGCCTGACCGTCTGCCCTGGGTGAGTGGACACAGCCAGATCCGCACTGCGCCCTGCCTGACCGCCTGCTGTGGGTGAGTGTACACAGCCAGATCCGCACTGCGCCCTGCCTGACCGCCTGCCGTGGGTGAGTGGACACAGCCAGATCCGTACTGGCCTGCCTGCCCGTCTGCCGTGGGTCAGTGGACATAGCCAGATCCACACAGCACCGTCTCTGCCCATATCCCGTGGGTTAGTGGACACAGCCGGATCCGCACTGCGCCCTGCCTGCCCGTCTCCCGTGGGTGAGTGGACACAGCCAAATCCGCACTGCGCCCTGCCTGCCCGTCTGCCGTGGGTCAGTGGACATAGCCATATCTACACAGCACCCTCTCTGCCCGTCTCCCTTGGGGGAGTGGACACAGCCAGATCCAAACTGCGCATTGCCTGCCCGTCTCCCGTGGGTGAGTGGACACAGCCAGATCCGCACTGCGCACTAACTGCCCATCTGCCGTGGGTGAGTGGACACAGCCAGATCCGCACTGCGCCCTGCCTGACCATCTGCCGTGGGTGAGTGGACACAGCCAAAATCACACTGCACCCTGCCTGCCCGTCTGCCGTGGGTGAGTGGACACAGCCAGATACGCACTGCGCCCTGCCTGACCGTCTGCCGTGGGTGAGTGGACACAGCCAGATCCGCACTGCGCCTTGCCTGCCCGTCTCACGTGGGTGAGTGGACACTGCCAGATCTGCACTGCGCCCTGCCTGCCCATCTCCCGTGGGTGAGTGGACACAGCCCGATCCGCACTGCACCCTGCCTGACCGTCTGCCGTGGGTGAGTGGACACAGCCAGATCCGCACTGCGCCCTGCCTGCCCGTCTGCCGTGGGTCGGTGAACATAGCCATATCCACAAAGCACCCTCTCTGCCCGTCTCCCGTGGGTGAGTGGACACAGCCAGATCCACACTAGGCCTGGCCTGCCCGTCTCCCCTGGGTGAGTGGACACAGCCAGAATCACACTGCGCCCTGCCTGCCCGTCTGCCGTGGGTGAGTGGACACAGCCAGATCCGCACTGCGCCCTGCCTGTCCGTCTGTCGTGGGTGAGTGGACACAGCCAGATCCGCACTGCGCCTTGCCTGCCCGTCTCACGTGGGTGAGTGGACACTGCCAGATCTGCACTGCGCCCTGCCTGCCCGTCTCCCGTGGGTGAGTGTACACAGCCAGATCCACACTGCACCCTGCCTGACCGTCTGCCGTGGGTGAGTGGACACAGCCAGATCCGCACTGCGCCCTGCCTGCCCGTCTGCCGTGGGACAGTGGACATAGCCATATCCACACAGCACCCTCTCTGCCCGCCTCCCGTGGGTGAGTGGACACAGCCACATCCACACTGCGCCTTGCCTGCCCGTCTCCCCTGGGTGAGTGGAAACAGCCAGATCCGCACTGCGCCCTGCCTGCCCGTCTCCCGTGGGTGAGTGGACACAGCCAGATCCGCACTGCGCCCTGCCTTCCCGTCTCCCGTCGGTGAGTGGACACAGCCAGATCTGCACTGCGCCCTGCCTGACCGTCTGCCGTGTGTGAGTGGACACAGCCAGATCCACACTGCGCCTTGCCTGCCCGTCTCCCCTGGGAGAGTGGACTCAGCCAGATCCGCACTGCGCACTGCCTGCCCGTCTCCCGTGGGCGAGTGGACACAGCCAGATTCGCACTGCGCCCTGCCTGTCCGTCTGCCTTGGGCGAGTGGACACAGCCAGATCCGCACTGCGCCCTGCCTGACCGTCTGCCGTGGGTGAGTGGACACAGCCAGATCCACACTGCGCCCTGCCTGCCCGTCTGCCATGGGTGAGTGGACACAGCCAGTTCCGCACTGCGCCCTGCCTGACCGTCTGCCGTGGGTGAGTGGACACAGCCAGATCCGCACTGCGCCCTGCCTGACCGTCTGCCGTGGGTGAGTGGACACAGCCAGATCCGCACTGCGCCCTGCCTGACCGCCTGCCGTGGGTGAGCGGACACAGCCAGATCCGTACTGGCCCTGCCTGCCCGTCTGCCGTGGGTCAGTGGACATAGCCAGATCCACACAGCACCGTCTCTGCCCATATCCCGTGGGTGAGTGGACACAGCCGGATCCGCACTGCGCCCTGCCTGCCCGTCTCCCGTGGGTGAGTGGACACAGCCAGATCCGCACTGCGCCCTGCCTGCCCGTCTGCCGTGGGTCAGTGGACATAGCCATATCCACACAGCACCCTCTCTGCCCGTCTCCCATGCGTGAGTGGACACAGCCAGATCCACACTGCGCCTTGCCTGCCCGTCTCCCCTGGGTGAGTGGACACAGCCAGATCCTCACTGGGCCCTGCCTGCCCGTCTCCCGTGGGTGAGTGGACACAGCCAGATCCGCACTGCGCCCAGCCTGCCCGTCTGTTGTGGGTCAGTGGACATAGCCATATCTACACAGCACCCTCTCTGCCCGTCTCCCTTGGGGGAGTGGACACAGCCAGAACCAAACTGCGCCTTGCCTGCCCGTCTCCCGTGGGTGAGTGGACACAGCCAGATCCGCATGCGCCCTGCCTGCCCGTCTCCCGTGGGTGAGAGGACACAGCCAGATCCGCACTGCGCCCTGCCGGCCCGTCTCCCGTGGGTCAGTGGACACAGACAGATCCACACTGCGCCTTCCCTGCCCGTCTCCCGTAGGTGAGTGGACACAGCCAGATCCGCACTGCGCCCTGCCTGCCCGTCTCCCGTGGGTGAGTGGACACAGCCAGATCCGCACTGCGCCCTGCCTGCCCGTCTCCCGTGGGCGAGTGGACACAGCCAGATCCGCACTGCGCACTAACTGCCCATCTGCCGTGGGTGAGTGGACACAGCCAGATCCGCACTGCGCCCTGCCTGACCGTCTGCCCTGGGTGAGTGGACACAGTCAGAATTACACTGCGCCCTGCCTGCCCGTCTGCCGTGGGTGAGTGGACACAGCCACATCCGCACTGCGCCCTGCCTGACCGTCTGCCGTGGGTGAGTGGACACAGCCAGATCCGCACTGCGCCTTGCCTGCCCGTCTCACGTGGGTGAGTGGACACTGCCAGATCTGCACTGCGCCCTGCCTGCCCGTCTCCCGTGGGTGAGTGTACACAGCCATATCCACACTGCACCCTGCCTGACCGTCTGCCATGGGTGAGTGGACACAGCCAGATCCGCACTGCGCCCTGGCTGCCCGTCTGCCGTGGGACAGTGGACATAGCCATATCCACACAGCACCCTCTCTGCCCGTCTCCCGTGGGTGAGTGGACACAGCCAGATCCACACTGCGCCTTGCCTGCCCGTCTCCCCTGGGTGAGTGGACACAGCCAGATCCGCACTGCGCCCTGCCTGCCCGTCTCCCGTGGGTGAGTGGACACAGCCAGATCCACACTGCGCCCTGCCTTCCCGTCTCCCGTCGGTGAGTGGACACAGCCAGATCTGCACTGCGCCCTGCCTGACCGTCTGCCGTGGGTGAGTGGA
This sequence comes from Microcebus murinus, assembly GCF_040939455.1. NCBI lineage: Eukaryota > Metazoa > Chordata > Mammalia > Primates > Cheirogaleidae > Microcebus > Microcebus murinus. The sequence goes on along the minus strand of NC_134119.1, from coordinate 72,719,474 downwards.
CACAGCCAGATCCACACTGCGCCTTGCCTGCCCGTCTCCCCTGGGAGAGTGGACTCAGCCAGATCCGCACTGCGCCCTGCCTGCCCGTCTCCCGTGGGCGAGTGGACACAGCCAGATCCGCACTGCGCCCTGCCTGCCTGTCTGCCGTGGGTGAGTGGACACAGCCAGATCCGCACTGCGCCCTGCCTGACCATCTGCCGTGGGTGAGTGGACACAGCCAGATCCACACTGCGCCCTGCCTGCCAGTCTGCCGTGGGTGAGTGGACACAGCCAGATCCGCACTGCGCCCTGCGTGACCGCCTGCCGTGGGTGAGTGGACACAGCCAGATCCGTACTGCGCCCTGCCTGCCCGTCTGCCGTGGGTCAGTGGACATAGCCAGATCGACACAGCACAGTGTCTGCCCATCTCCCGTGAGTGAGTGGACACAGCCGGATCCGCACTGCGCCCTGCCTGCCCGTGTTCCGTGGGTGAGTGGACTCAGGCAGATCTGCACTGCGCCTTGCCTGCCCGTCTCCCGTGGGTGAGTGGACACAGCCAGATCCGCACTGCGCCCTGCCTGCCCGTATCCCGTGGGTGAGTGGACACAACCAGATCTGCACTGCGCCCTGCCTGCCCATCTCCCGTGGGTGAGTGGACACAGCCAGATCGGTTCTGCGCCCTGCCTGCCCGTCTGCCGTGGGTCAGTGGACATAGCCAGATCCACACAGCACCGTCTCTGCCCGTCTCCCGTGGGTGAGTGGACACAGCCAGATCCACACTGCGCCTTGCCTGCCCGTCTCCCGTGGGTGAGTGGACACAGCCAGATCCGCACTGCGTCCTGCCTGCCCGTCTCCCGTGGGTGAGTGGACACAGCCAGGTCCGCAATGTGCCCTGCCGGCCCGTCTCCCGTGGGTGATTGGACACAGCCAGATCCGCACTGTGCCTTCCCTGCCCGTCTCCCGTCGGAGAGTGGACACAGCCAGATCCGCACTGCGCCCTGCCTGCCCGTCTCACGTGGGTGAGTGGACACTGCCAGATCCGCACTGCGCCCTGCCTGCCCGTCTCCCGTGGGTGAGTGGACACAGCCAGATCCGCACTGCACCCTGCCTGACCGTCTGCCGTGGGTGAGTGGACACTGCCAGATCCGCACTCCGCCCTACCTACCCGTCCGCCGTGGGTCAGTGGACATAGCCATATCCACACAGCACCCTCTCTGCCCGTCTCCCGTGGGTGAGTGGACACAGCCAGATCCACACTGCGCCTTGCCTGCCCGTCTCCCCTGGGTGAGTGGACACAGCCAGATCCGCACTGCGCCCTGCCTGCCCGTCTCCCGTGGGTGAGTGGACACAGCCAGATCTGCACTGCGCCCTGCCTGCCCGTCTCCCGTGGGTGAGTGGACACAGCCAGATCCGCACTGCGCCCTGCCTGCCCGTCTCCCGTGGGTGAGTGGACACAGCCAGATCCGCACTGCGCCTTGCCTGCCCGTCTCCCGTCAGTGAGTGAACACAGCCAGATCCGCCCTGCGCCCTGCCTGCCCGTCTGCCGTGGGTGATTGGACACAGCCAGATCCGCACTGCGCCCTGCCTGCCCGTCTGCCGTGGGTGAGTGGACACAGCCAGTTCCGCACTGCGCCCTGCTTGACCGTCTGCCGTGGGTGAGTGGACATAGCCAGATCCGCACTGCGCCCTGCCTGCTCGTCTGCCGTGGGTCAGTGGACATAGCCATATCCACACAGCACCCTCTCTGCCCGTCTCCCGTGGGTGAGTGGACACAGCCATATCCACACTGCGCCTTGCCTGCCCGTCTCCCCTGGGTGAGTGGACACACCCAGATCCACACTGGGCCCTGCCTGCCCGTCTCCCGTGGGCGAGTGGACACAGCCAGATCCGCACTGCGCCCTGCCTGCCCGTCTGCCGTGGGTGAGTGGACACAGCCAGAACCGCACTGCGCCCTGCCTGACCATCTGCCGTAGGTGAGTGGTCACAGCCAGATACACACTGCGCCCTGCCTGCCTGTCTGCCGTGGGTGAGTGGACACAGCCAGATCCGCACTGCGCCCTGCCTGACCGCCTGCCGTGGGTGAGTGGACACAGCCAGATCCATACTGCGCCCTGCCTGCCCGTCTGCCGTGAGTCAGTGGACATAGCCAGATCTACACAGCACAGTGTCTGCCCATCTCCCGTGGGTGAGTGGACACAGGCGGATCCGCACTGCGCCCTGCCTGCCCGTCTGCCGTAGGTGAGTGGACACAGCCAGATCGGCACTGCACCCTGCCTGACCGTCTGCCGTGGGTGAGTGGACAAAGCCAGATCCGCACTGTGCCCTGCTTGCCCGTCTGCCGTGGGTCAGTGGTCATAGCCATAGCCACACAGCACCCTCTCTGCCCGTCTCCCGTGGGTGAGTGGACACAGCCAGATCCACACTGCGCCTTGCCTGCCCGTCTCCCCTGGGTGTGTGGACACAGCCAGATCCGCACTGCGCCCTGCCTGCCCGTCTCCCGTGGGTGAGTGGACACAGCCAGATCCGCACTGTGCCCTGCCTACCCGTCTCCCGTCGGTGAGTGGACACAGCCAGATCCGCACTGCGCCCTGCCTGCCCATCTCCCGTGGGTGAGTGGACACAGCCAGATCCGTACTGCGCCGTGCTTGCCCGTCTGCAGTGGGTCAGTGGACATAGCCAGATCCACACAGCACCGTCTCTGCCCATCTCCCATGTGTGAGTGGACACAGCCGGATCCGCACTGCGCCCTGCCTGCCCGTCTCCCGTGGTTGAGTGGACACAGCCAGATCCGCACTGCGCCCTGCCTCACCGTCTGCCATGGGGGAGTGCACACAGCCAGATCTGCACTGCACCCTGCCTGCCCGTCTCCCGTGGGTGAGTGGACACAGCCAGATCCATACTGCGCCGTGCCTGCCCGTCTGCCGTGGGTCAGTGGACATAGCCAGATCCACACAGCACCGTCTCTGCCCATCTCCCGTGGGTGAGTGGACACAGCCGGATCCGCACTGCGCCCTGCCTGCCCGTCTCCCGTGGGTGAGTGGACACAGCCAGATCCGCACTGCGCCTTGCCTGCCCGTCTCACGTTGGTGAGTGGACACAGCCAGATCCGCACTGCGCCCTGCCTGCCCGTATCCCGTGCGTGAGTGGACACAGCCAGATCCGCACTGCACCATGCCTGACCGTCTCCCGTGTGTGAGTGGACACAGCCAGATCCACACTGCGCCTTGCCTACCCGTCTCCCCTGGGTGTGTGGACACAGCCAGATCCGCACTGCGCCCTGCCTGCCCGTCTCCCGTGGGTGAGTGGACACAGCCAGATCCGCACTGCGCCCTGCCTGCCCGTCTCCCGTGGGTGAGTGGACACAGCCAGATCCGCACTGCGCCCTGCCTGCCCATCTCCCGTGGCTGAGTGGACACAGCCAGATCCGTACTGCGCCGTGCTTGCCCGTCTGCCGTGGGTCAGTGGACATAGCCAGATCCACACAGCACCGTCTCTGCCCATCTCCCATGTGTGAGTGGACACAACCGGATCCGCACTGCGCCCTGCCTGCCCGTCTCCCGTGGGTGAGTGGACACAGCCAGATCCGCACTGCGCCCTGCCTGACCGCCTGCTGTGGGTGAGTGGAGACAGCCAGATCCGCATTGCGCCCTGCCTGCCCGTCTCCCGTGGGCGAGTGGACACAGCTAGATCCGCACTGCGCCCTGCCTGCCCGTCTGCCTGTGTGAGTGGACACAGCCAGATCCGCACTGCGCCCTGCCTGACGATCTGCCGTGGGTGAGTGGACACAGCCAGATCCACACTGCGCCCTGCCTGCCCATCTGCCGTGGGTGAGTGGACACAGCCAGATCCGCACTGCACACTGCCTGACCGTCTGCCGTGGGTCAGTGGACAAAGCCAGATCCGCACTGCGCCCTGCTTGCCCGTCTGCCGTGGGTCAGTGGACATAGCCATATCCACACAGCACCGTCTCTGCCCATCTCCCATGGGTGAGTGGACACAGCCGGATCCTCACTGAGCCCTGCCTGCCCGTCTCCCGTGGGTGAGTGGACACAGCCAGATCCGCACTGCGCCTTGCCTGCCCGTCTCACGTTGGTGAGTGGACACAGCCATATCCGCACTGCGCACTGCCTGCCCGTCTCCCGTGGGTGAGCGGACACAGCCAGATCCGCACTGAACCCTGCCTGACCGTCTGCCGTGGGTGAGTGGACACAGCCAGATCCGCACTGCGCCCAGCCTGCCCGTCTCCTGTGGGTGAGTGGACACAGCCAGATCCGCACTTCGCCTTGCCTGCCCGTCTCACGTGGGTGAGTGGACACTGCCAGTACCGCACTGTGCCCTGCCTGCCCGTCTCCCATGGGTGAGTGGACACAGCCAGATCCGCACTGCGCCCTGCCTGCCCGTCTCCCGTGGGTGAGTGGACACAGCCAGATCCGCACTGCGCCCTGCTTGCCCGTCTGCAGTGGGTCAGTGGACATAGCCAGATCCACACAGCACAGTCTCTGCCCGTCTCCCGTGGGTGAGTGGACACAGCCAGATCCGCACTGCGCCTTGCCTGCCCGTCTCCTGTGGGTGAGTGGACACAGCCAGATCCGCACTGCGTACTGCCTGACCGTCTGCCGTGGGTGAGTGGACACAGCCAGATCCGCACGGCGCCCTGCCTGCCCGTCTACCGTAAGGTTAGGGTTAGGGTTAGGGTTAGGGTTAGGGTTAGGGTTAGGGTTAGGGTTAGGGGGTTAGGGTTAGGGTTAGGGTTAGGGTTAGGGTTAGGGTTAGAGGGTTAGGGTTAGGGTTAGGGTTAGGCTTAGGGTTAGGGTTAGGGTTAGGGTTAGGGTTAGGGTTAGAGGGTTAGGGTTAGGGTTAGGGTTAGGGTTATGGTTAGGGTTAGTGGGTGAGTGGACACAGCCGGATCCGCACTGCGCGCTGCCTGCCTATCTCCCGTGGGTGAGTGCACACAGCCAGATCCGCACTGCGCCTTGCCTGCCCGTGTCCCGTGGGTGAGTGGCCACAGCCAGATCCGCACTGCACCCTGCCTGACCGTCTTCCATGTGTGAGTGGACACAGCCAGATCCGCAATGTGCCCTGCCTTCCCGTCTGCCGTGGGTGAGTGGACACAGCCAGATCCGCACTGCGCCCTGCCTGCCCGTCTGCCGTGGGTCAGTGGACATAGCCAGATCCACACAGCACCGTCTCTGCCCGTCTCCCGTGGGTGAGTGGACACAGCCAGATCCCCACTGCGCCTTGCCTGACCGCCTCCCGTGGGTGAGTGGACACAGCCAAATCTGCACTGCGCCCTGCCTGCCCGTCTGCCGTGGGTGAGTGGACACAGCCAGATCCGCACTGCGCGCTGACTTCCCATCTCCCGTGGGTCAGTGGACATAGCCAGATCCACACAGCACCCACTCTGCCCCTCTCCCGTTGGTGAGTGGACACAGCTAGATCTACACTGCGCCTTGCCTGCCCGTCTCCCCTGCGTGAGTGGACACAGCCAGATCCGCACTGCGCCCTGCCTGCCCATCTCCCATGGGTGAGTGGACACAGCCAGATCCGCACTGCGTCCTGCCTGCCTGTATCCCGTGGGTGAGTGGACACAGCCAGATCTGCACTGCGCCCTGCCTGCCCGTCGCCCGAGGGTGAGTGGACACAGCCAGATCCGCACTGCGCCCTGCTTGCCCGTCTTCCGTGGGTCAGTGGACATAGCCAGATCCACACAGCACCGTCTCTGCCCGTCTCCCGTGGGTGAGTGTACACAGCCATATCCGCACTGCGCCTTGCCTGCCCGTCTCCTGTGGGTGAGTGGACACAGCCAGATCCGCACTGCATCCTGCCTGACCGTCTGCCGTGGGTGAGTGAACACAGCCAGATCCGCACTGCGCCCTGCCTGCCCGTCTGCCGTAGGGTTAGGGTTAGGGTTAGGGTTAGGGTTAGGGTTAGGGTTAGGGTTAGGGTTAGAGGGTTAGGATTAGGGTTAGGGTTAGGGTTAGGGTTAGAGGGTTAGGGTTAGGGTTAGGGTTAGGGTTAGGGTTAGGGTTAGTGGGTGAGTGGACACAGCCGGATCCGCACTGCGCGCTGCCTGCCTATCTCCCGTGGGTGAGTGGACACAGCCAGATCCGCACTGCGCCTTGCCTTCCCATGTCCCGTGGGTTAGTGGACACAGCCAGATCCGCACTGCACCCTGCCTGACCGACTGCCTTGGGTGAGTGGACACAGCCAGATCCGCACTGCGCCCTGCCTGCCCGTCTCCAGTGGGTGAGGGGACACAGCCAGATCCGCACTTTGCCTTCCCTGCCCCTCTCCCATCGGAGAGTGGACACAGCCAGATCCGCACTGCGCCCTGCCTGACCGTCTGCCGTGGGTGAGTGGAAACAGCCAGATCCACACTGCGCCCTGCCTGCCCGTCTGCCATGGGTGAGTGGACACAGCCAGTTCCGCACTTCGCCCTGCCTGACCGTCTGCCCTGGGTGAGTGGACACAGCCAGATCCGCACTGCGCCCTGCCTGACCGCCTGCTTTGGGTGAGTGTACACAGCCGGTTCTGCACTGCGCCCTGCCTGACCGCCTGCCGTGGGTGAGTGGACACAGCCAGATCCGTACTGGCCTGCCTGCCCGTCTGCCGTGGGTCAGTGGACATAGCCAGATCCACACAGCACCGTCTCTGCCCATATCCCGTGGGTTAGTGGACACAGCCGGATCCGCACTGCGCCCTGCCTGCCCGTCTCCCGTGGGTGAGTGGACACAGCCAGATCCGCACTGCGCCCTGCCTGCCCGTCTGCCGTGGGTCAGTGGACATAGCCATATCTACACAGCACCCTCTCTGCCCGTCTCCCTTGGGGGAGTGGACACAGCCAGATCCAAACTGCGCATTGCCTGCCCGTCTCCCGTGGGTGAGTGGACACAGCCAGATCCGCACTGCGCACTAACTGCCCATCTGCCGTGGGTGAGTGGACACAGCCAGATCCGCACTGCGCCCTGCCTGACCATCTGCCGTGGGTGAGTGGACACAGCCAAAATCACACTGCACCCTGCCTGCCCGTCTGCCGTGGGTGAGTGGACACAGCCAGATACGCACTGCGCCCTGCCTGACCGTCTGCCGTGGGTGAGTGGACACAGCCAGATCCGCACTGCGCCTTGCCTGCCCGTCTCACGTGGGTGAGTGGACACTGCCAGATCTGCACTGCGCCCTGCCTGCCCGTCTTCCGTGGGTGAGTGGACACAGCCAGATCCGCACTGCACCCTGCCTGACCGTCTGCCGTGGGTGAGTGGACACAGCCAGATCCGCACTGCGCCCTGCCTGCCCGTCTGCCGTGGGTCGGTGAACATAGCCATATCCACAAAGCACCCTCTCTGCCCGTCTCCCGTGGGTGAGTGGACACAGCCAGATCCACACTAGGCCTGGCCTGCCCGTCTCCCCTGGGTGAGTGGACACAGCCAGATCCGCACTGCGCCCTGCCTGCCCGTCTCCCGTGGGTGAGTGGACACAGCCAGATCCGCACTGCGCCCTGCCATCCCGTCTCCCGTCGGTGAGTGGACACAGACAGATCTGCACTGCGCCCTGCCTGACCGTCTGCCGTGGGTGAGTGGACACAGCCAGATCCGCCTGCGCCCTGCCTGACCATCTGCCGTGGGTGAGTGGACACAGCCAGATCCGCACTGCGCCCTGCGTGACCGCCTGCCGTGGGTGAGTGGACACAGCCAGATCCGTACTGCGCCCTGCCTGCCCGTCTGCCGTGGGTCAGTGGACATAGCCAGATCGACACAGCACAGTGTCTGCCCATCTCCCGTGGGTGAGTGGACACAGACGGATCCGCACTGCGCCCTGCCTGCCCGTCTCCCGTGGGTGAGTGGACACAGCCAGATCCGCACTGCGCCTTGCCTGCCCGTCTCACGTTGGTGAGTGGACACAGCCAGATCCGCACTGCGCCCTGCCTGCCCGTCTCCCGTGGGTGAGTGGACACAGCCAGATCCGCACTGCCCCCTGCCTGACCGTCTGCCGTGGGGGAGTGGACACAGCCAGATCTGCACTGCGCCCTGCCTGCCCGTCTGCCGTGGGTAAGTGGACATAGCCATATCCACACAGCACCCTCTCTGCCTATCTCCCGTGGGTGAGTGGACACAGCCAGATCCACACTGCGCCTTGCCTGCCCGTCTCCCCTGGGTGAGTGGACACAGCCAGATCCGTACTGCGCCCTGCCTGCCCGTCTCCCGTGGGTGAGTGGACACAGCCAGATCCGCAATGCTCCCTGCCTGCCCGTCTCCCGTGGGTGAGTGGACACAGCCAGATCCGCACTGCGCCTTCCCTCTCCGTCTCCAGTCGGTGAGTGGACACAGCCAGATCCGCACTGCGCCCTGCCTGCCCGTCTGCCGTAGGGTTAGGGTTAGGGTTAGGGTTAGGGTTAGGGTTAGGGTTAGGGTTAGAGGGTTAGGGTTAGGGTTAGGGTTAGGGTTAGGGTTAGAGGGTTAGGGTTAGGGTTAGGGTTAGGGTTAGGGTTAGGGTTAGGGTTAGTGGGTGAGTGGACACAGCCGGATCCGCACTGCGCGCTGCCTGCCTATCTCCCGTGGGTGAGTGGACACAGCCAGATCCGCACTGCGCCTTGCCTTCCCATGTCCCGTGGGTTAGTGGACACAGCCAGATCCGCACTGCACCCTGCCTGACCGACTGCCTTGGGTGAGTGGACACAGCCAGATCCGCACTGCGCCCTGCCTGCCCGTCTCCAGTGGGTGAGGGGACACAGCCAGATCCGCACTGTGCCTTCCCTGCCCCTCTCCCATCAGAGAGTGGACACAGCCAGATCCGCACTGCGCCCTGCCTGACCGTCTGCCGTGGGTGAGTGGAAACAGCCAGATCCACACTGCGCCCTGCCT
>NC_134119.1:72705637-72708137 GCF_040939455.1 Microcebus murinus | reverse complement strand
TGAGTGGACACAGCCAGATCCCCACTGCGCCTTGCCTGACCGCCTCCCGTGGGTGAGTGGACACAGCCAAATCTGCACTGCGCCCTGCCTGCCCGTCTGCCGTGGGTGAGTGGACACAGCCAGATCCGCACTGCGCGCTGACTTCCCATCTCCCGTGGGTCAGTGGACAAAGCCAGATCCACACAGCACCCACTCTGCCCCTCTCCCGTTGGTGAGTGGACACAGCTAGATCTACACTGCGCCTTGCCTGCCCGTCTCCCCTGCGTGAGTGGACACAGCCAGATCCGCACTGCGCCCTGCCTGCCCATCTCCCATGGGTGAGTGGACACAGCCAGATCCGCACTGCGCACTGCCTGCCCGTCTCCCATGGGTGAGTGGACACAGCCAGATCCGCACTGCGCCCTGCCTGCCTGTATCCCGTGGGTGAGTGGACACACCCAGATCCGCACTGCGCCCTGCCTGCCCGTCGCCCGAGGGTGAGTGGACACAGCCAGATCCGCACTGCGCCCTGCTTGCCCGTCTTCCGTGGGTCAGTGGACATAGCCAGATCCACACAGCACCGTCTCTGCCCGTCTCCCGTGGGTGAGTGTACACAGCCAGATCCGCACTGCGCCCTGCCTGCCCGTCTCCCGTGGGTGAGTGGACACAGCCAGATCCGCACTGCGCCATGCCATCCCGTCTCCCGTGGGTGAGTGGACACAGCCAGTTCCGCACTTCGCCCTGCCTGACCGTCTGCCCTGGGTGAGTGGACACAGCCAGATCCGCACTGCGCCCTGCCTGACCGCCTGCTTTGGGTGAGTGTACACAGCCGGTTCTGCACTGCGCCCTGCCTGACCGCCTGCCGTGGGTGAGTGGACACAGCCAGATCCGTACTGGCCTGCCTGCCCGTCTGCCGTGGGTCAGTGGACATAGCCAGATCCACACAGCACCGTCTCTGCCCATATCCCGTGGGTTAGTGGACACAGCCGGATCCGCACTGCGCCCTGCCTGCCCGTCTCCCGTGGGTGAGTGGACACAGCCAGATCCGCACTGCGCCCTGCCTGCCCGTCTGCCGTGGGTCAGTGGACATAGCCATATCTACACAGCACCCTCTCTGCCCGTCTCCCTTGGGGGAGTGGACACAGCCAGATCCAAACTGCGCATTGCCTGCCCGTCTCCCGTGGGTGAGTGGACACAGCCAGATCCGCACTGCGCACTAACTGCCCATCTGCCGTGGGTGAGTGGACACAGCCAGATCCGCACTGCGCCCTGCCTGACCATCTGCCGTGGGTGAGTGGACACAGCCAAAATCACACTGCACCCTGCCTGCCCGTCTGCCGTGGGTGAGTGGACACAGCCAGATACGCACTGCGCCCTGCCTGACCGTCTGCCGTGGGTGAGTGGACACAGCCAGATCCGCACTGCGCCTTGCCTGCCCGTCTCACGTGGGTGAGTGGACACTGCCAGATCTGCACTGCGCCCTGCCTGCCCGTCTTCCGTGGGTGAGTGGACACAGCCAGATCCGCACTGCACCCTGCCTGACCGTCTGCCGTGGGTGAGTGGACACAGCCAGATCCGCACTGCGCCCTGCCTGCCCGTCTGCCGTGGGTCGGTGAACATAGCCATATCCACAAAGCACCCTCTCTGCCCGTCTCCCGTGGGTGAGTGGACACAGCCAGATCCACACTAGGCCTGGCCTGCCCGTCTCCCCTGGGTGAGTGGACACAGCCAGATCCGCACTGCGCCCTGCCTGCCCGTCTCCCGTGGGTGAGTGGACACAGCCAGATCCGCACTGCGCCCTGCCATCCCGTCTCCCGTCGGTGAGTGGACACAGACAGATCTGCACTGCGCCCTGCCTGACCGTCTGCCGTGGGTGAGTGGACACAGCCAGATCCGCCTGCGCCCTGCCTGACCATCTGCCGTGGGTGAGTGGACACAGCCAGATCCGCACTGCGCCCTGCGTGACCGCCTGCCGTGGGTGAGTGGACACAGCCAGATCCGTACTGCGCCCTGCCTGCCCGTCTGCCGTGGGTCAGTGGACATAGCCAGATCGACACAGCACAATGTCTGCCCATCTCCCGTGGGTGAGTGGACACAGACGGATCCGCACTGCGCCCTGCCTGCCCGTCTCCCGTGGGTGAGTGGACACAGCCAGATCCGCACTGCGCCTTGCCTGCCCGTCTCACGTTGGTGAGTGGACACAGCCAGATCCGCACTGCGCCCTGCCTGCCCGTCTCCCGTGGGTGAGTGGACACAGCCAGATCCGCACTGCCCCCTGCCTGACCGTCTGCCGTGGGGGAGTGGACACAGCCAGATCTGCACTGCGCCCTGCCTGCCCGTCTGCCGTGGGTAAGTGGACATAGCCATATCCACACAGCACCCTCTCTGCCTATCTCCCGTGGGTGAGTGGACACAGCCAGATCCACACTGCGCCTTGCCTGCCCGTCTCCCCTGGGTGAGTGGACACAGCCAGATCCGTACTGCGCCCTGCCTGCCCGTCTCCCGTGGGTGAGTGGACACA
>NC_134119.1:72693137-72700637 GCF_040939455.1 Microcebus murinus | reverse complement strand
GTGGGTGAGTGGACACAGCCAGATCCGCACTGCGCCCTGCGTGACCGCCTGCCGTGGGTGAGTGGACACAGCCAGATCCGTACTGCGCCCTGCCTGCCCGTCTGCCGTGGGTCAGTGGACATAGCCAGATCGACACAGCACAGTGTCTGCCCATCTCCCGTGGGTGAGTGGACACAGACGGATCCGCACTGCGCCCTGCCTGCCCGTCTCCCGTGGGTGAGTGGACACAGCCAGATCCGCACTGCGCCTTGCCTGCCCGTCTCACGTTGGTGAGTGGACACAGCCAGATCCGCACTGCGCCCTGCCTGCCCGTCTCCCGTGGGTGAGTGGACACAGCCAGATCCGCACTGCCCCCTGCCTGACCGTCTGCCGTGGGGGAGTGGACACAGCCAGATCTGCACTGCGCCCTGCCTGCCCGTCTGCCGTGGGTAAGTGGACATAGCCATATCCACACAGCACCCTCTCTGCCTATCTCCCGTGGGTGAGTGGACACAGCCAGATCCACACTGCGCCTTGCCTGCCCGTCTCCCCTGGGTGAGTGGACACAGCCAGATCCGTACTGCGCCCTGCCTGCCCGTCTCCCGTGGGTGAGTGGACACAGCCAGATCCGCAATGCTCCCTGCCTGCCCGTCTCCCGTGGGTGAGTGGACACAGCCAGATCCGCACTGCGCCTTCCCTCTCCGTCTCCAGTCGGTGAGTGGACACAGCCAGATCCGCACTGCGCCCTGCCTGCCCGTCTGCCGTAGGGTTAGGGTTAGGGTTAGGGTTAGGGTTAGGGTTAGGGTTAGGGTTAGAGGGTTAGGGTTAGGGTTAGGGTTAGGGTTAGGGTTAGGGTTAGAGGGTTAGGGTTAGGGTTAGGGTTAGGGTTAGGGTTAGGGTTAGGGTTAGTGGGTGAGTGGACACAGCCGGATCCGCACTGCGCGCTGCCTGCCTATCTCCCGTGGGTGAGTGGACACAGCCAGATCCGCACTGCGCCTTGCCTTCCCATGTCCCGTGGGTTAGTGGACACAGCCAGATCCGCACTGCACCCTGCCTGACCGACTGCCTTGGGTGAGTGGACACAGCCAGATCCGCACTGCGCCCTGCCTGCCCGTCTCCAGTGGGTGAGGGGACACAGCCAGATCCGCACTGTGCCTTCCCTGCCCCTCTCCCATCAGAGAGTGGACACAGCCAGATCCGCACTGCGCCCTGCCTGACCGTCTGCCGTGGGTGAGTGGAAACAGCCAGATCCACACTGCGCCCTGCCTGCCCGTCTGCCATGGGTGAGTGGACACAGCCAGTTCCGCACTTCGCCCTGCCTGACCGTCTGCCCTGGGTGAGTGGACACAGCCAGATCCGCACTGCGCCCTTCCTGACCGCCTGCTGTGGGTGAGTGTACACAGCCAGATCCGCACTGCGCCCTGCCTGACCGCCTGCCGTGGGTGAGTGGACACAGCCAGATCCGTACTGGACTGCCTGCCCGTCTGCCGTGAGTCAGTGGACATAGCCAGATCCACACAGCACCGTCTCTGCCCATATCCTGTGGGTTAGTGGACACAGCCTGATCCGCACTGCGCCCTGCCTGCCCGTCTCCCGTGGGTGAGTGGACACAGCCAGATCCGCACTGCGCCCTGCCTGCCCGTCTGCCGTGGGTCAGTGCACATAGCCATATCTACACAGCAACCTCTCTGCCCGTCTCCCTTGGGGGAGTGGTCACAGCCAGATCCAAACTGCGCATTGCCTGCCCGTCTCCCGTGGGTGAGTGGACACAGCCAGATCCGCACTGCGCACTAACTGCCCATCTGCCGTGGGTGAGTGGACACAGCCAGATCCGCACTGCGCCCTGCCTGACCATCTGCCGTGGGTGAGTGGACACAGCCAAAATCACACTGCACCCTGCCTGCCCGTCTGCCGTGGGTGAGTGGACACAGCCAGATACGCACTGCGCCCTGCCTGACCGTCTGCCGTGGGTGAGTGGACACAGCCAGATCCGCACTGCGCCTTGCCTGCCCGTCTCACGTGGGTGAGTGGACACTGCCAGATCTGCACTGCGCCCTGCCTGCCCGTCTCCCGTGGGTGAGTGGACACAGCCAGATCCGCACTGCACCCTGCCTGACCGTCTGCCGTGGGTGAGTGGACACAGCCAGATCCGCACTGCGCCCTGCCTGCCCGTCTGCCGTGTGTCGGTGAACATAGCCATATCCACAAAGCACCCTCTCTGCCCGTCTCCCGTGGGTGAGTGGACACAGCCAGATCCACACTAGGCCTGGCCTGCCCGTCTCCCCTGGGTGAGTGGACACAGCCAGATCCGCACTGCGCCCTGCCTGCCCGTCTCCCGTGGGTGAGTGGACACAGCCAGATCCGCACTGCGCCATGCCATCCCGTCTCCCGTCGGTGAGTGGACACAGCCAGATCTGCACTGCGCCCTGCCTGACCGTCTGCCGTTGGTGAGTGGACACAGCCAGATCCGCACTGCGCCCTGCCTGACCATCTGCCGTGGGTGAGTGGACACAGCCAGATCCGCACTGCGCCCTGCGTGACCGCCTGCCGTGGGTGAGTGGACACAGCCAAATCCGTACTGCGCCCTGCCTGCCCGTCTGCCGTGGGTCAGTGGACATAGCCAGATCGACACAGCACAGTGTCTGCCCATCTCCCGTGGGTGAGTGGACACAGCCGGATCCGCACTGCGCCCTGCCTGCCCGTCTCCCGTGGGTGAGTGGACACAGCCAGATCCGCACTGCGCCTTGCCTGCCCGTCTCACGTTGGTGAGTGGACACAGCCAGATCCGCACTGCGCCCTGCCTGCCCGTCTCCCGTGGGTGAGTGGACACAGCCAGATCCGCACTGCACCCTGCCTGACCATCTGCCGTGGGGGAGTGGACACAGCCAGATCTGCACTGCGCCCTGCCTGCCCGTCTGCCGTGGGTAAGTGGACATAGCCATATCCACACAGCACCCTCTCTGCCTGTCTCCCGTGGGTGAGTGGACACAGCCAGATCCACACTGCGCCTTGCCTGCCCGTCTCCCCTGGGTGAGTGGACACAGCCAGATCCGCACTGCGCCCTGCCTGCCCGTCTCCCGTGGGTGAGTGGACACAGCCAGATCCGCACTGCGCCTTGCCTGCCCGTCTCCCCTGGGTGAGTGGACACAGCCAGATCCGCAATGCGCCCTGCCTGCCCGTCTCCCGTGGGTGAGTGGACACAGCCAGATCCGCACTGCGCCTTCCCTCTCCGTCTCCCGTCGGTGAGTGGACACAGCCAGATCCGCACTGAGCCCTGCCTGCCCGTCTCCCGTGGGTGAGTGGACACAGCCAGATCCGCACTGCGCCCTGCCTGCCCGTGTACCGTAGGCGAGTCGATACAGCCAGATCCGCACTGCACCCTGCCTGCCCGTCTGCCGTGGGTGAGTGGACACAGCCGATCTGCACTGCACCCTGCCTGACCGTCTGCCGTGGGTGAGTGGAAACAGACAGATCCACACTGCGCCCTGCCTGCCCGTCTGCCGTGGGTGAGTGGACACAGCAGGATCCGCACTGCGTCCTGCCTGACCGTCTTCCGTGGGTGAGTGGACACAGCCAGATCCGCACTGCGCCTTGCCTGCCCGTCTCACGTGGGTGAGTGGACACAGCCAGATCCGCACTGCGCCCTGCCTGCCCATCTCCCGTGGGTGAGTGGACACAGCCAGATCCGCACTGCACCCTGCCTGACCGTCTGCCGTGGGTGAGTGGACACAGCCAGATCCGCACTGCGCTCAGCCTACCCATCTGCCGTTAGTCAGTGGACATAGCCATATCCACACAGCAACCTCTCTGCCCGTCTCCCGTGGGTGAGTGGACACAGCCAGATCCACACTGCGCCTTGCCTGCACGTCTCCCCTGGGTGTGTGGACACAGCCAGATCCGCACTGCGCCCTGCCTGCCCGTCTCCCGTGGGTGAGTGGACACAGCCAGATCCGCACTGCACCCTGCCTGCCCGTCTCCCGTGGGTGAGTGGACACAGCCAGATCCGCACTGCGCCCTGCCTGCCCATCTCCCGTGGGTGAGTGGACACAGCCAGATCCGTACTGCGCCGTGCTTGCCCGTCTGCCGTGGGTCAGTGGACATAGCCAGATCCACACATCACCGTCTCTGCCCATCTCCCATGTGTGAGTGGACACAACCGGATTCGCACTGCGCCCTGCCTGCCCGTCTCCCGTGGGTGAGTGGACACAGCCAGATCCGCACTGCGCCCTGCCTGACCGCCTGCCGTGGGTGAGTGGAGACAGCCAGATCCGCATTGCGCCCTGCCTGCCCGTCTCCCGTGGGCGAGTGGACACAGCCAGGTCCGCACTGCGCCCTGCCTGCCCGTCTGCCTGTGTGAGTGGACACAGCCAGATCCGCACTGCGCCCTGCCTGACCATCTTCCGTGGGTGAGTGGACACAGCCAGATCCACACTGCGCCCTGCCTGCCCGTCTGCCGTGGGTGAGTGGACACAGCCAGATCCGCACTGCACACTGCCTGACCGTCTGCCGTGGGTGAGTGGACAAAGCCAGATCCGCACTGCGCCCTGCTTGCCCGTCTGCCGTGGGTCAGTGGACATAGCCATATCCACACAGCACCGTCTCTGCCCATCTCCCATGGGTGAGTGGACACAGCCGGATCCTCACTGAGCCCTGCCTGCCCGTCTCCCGTGGGTGAGTGGACACAGCCAGATCCGCACTGCGCCTTGCCTGCCCGTCTCACGTTTGTGAGTGGACACAGCCAGATCCCCACTGCGCCCTGCCTGCCCGTCTCCCGTGGGTGAGCGGACACAGCCAGATCCGCACTGAACCCTGCCTGACCGTCTGCCGTGGGTGAGTGGACACAGCCAGATCCGCACTGCGCCCTACCTGACCGCCTGTCGTGGGTGAGTGGACACAGCCAGATCCGCACTGCGCCTTGCCTGCCCGTCTCCTGTGGGTGAGTGGACACAGCCAGATCCGCACTGCGTACTGCCTGACCGTCTGCCGTGGGTGAGTGGACACAGCCAGATCCGCACTGCGCCCTGCCTGCCCGTCTGCCGTAAGGTTAGGGTTAGGGTTAGGGTTAGGGTTAGGGTTAGGGTTAGGGTTAGGGGGTTAGGGTTAGGGTTAGGGTTAGGGTTAGGGTTAGGGTTAGAGGGTTAGGGTTAGGGTTAGGGTTAGGCTTAGGGTTAGGGTTAGGGTTAGGTTTAGGGTTAGGGTTAGAGGGTTAGGGTTAGGGTTAGGGTTAGGGTTAGGGTTATGGTTAGGGTTAGTGGGTGAGTGGACACAGCCGGATCCGCACTGCGCGCTGCCTGCCTATCTCCCGTGTGTGAGTGCACACAGCCAGATCAGCACTGCGCCTTGCCTGCCCGTGTCCCGTGGGTGAGTGGACACAGCCAGATCCGCACTGCACCCTGCCTGACCGTCTTCCGTGTGTGAGTGGACACAGCCAGATCCGCAATGTGCCCTGCCTGCCCGTCTGCCGTGGGTGAGTGGACACAGCCAGATCCGCACTGCGCCCTGCCTGCCCATCTGCCGTGGGTCAGTGGACATAGCCAGATCCACACAGCACCGTCTCTGCCCGTCTCCCGTGGGTGAGTGGACACAGCCAGATCCCCACTGCGCCTTGCCTGACCGCCTCCCGTGGGTGAGTGGACACAGCCAAATCTGCACTGCGCCCTGCCTGCCCGTCTGCCGTGGGTGAGTGGACACAGCCAGATCCGCACTGCGCGCTGACTTCCCATCTCCCGTGGGTCAGTGGACAAAGCCAGATCCACACAGCACCCACTCTGCCCCTCTCCCGTTGGTGAGTGGACACAGCTAGATC
Source organism: Microcebus murinus (assembly GCF_040939455.1). Lineage (NCBI taxonomy): Eukaryota > Metazoa > Chordata > Mammalia > Primates > Cheirogaleidae > Microcebus > Microcebus murinus. The sequence continues at coordinate 72,694,852 of NC_134119.1, read as the reverse complement.
TACACTGCGCCTTGCCTGCCCGTCTCCCCTGCGTGAGTGGACACAGCCAGATCCGCACTGCGCCCTGCCTGCCCATCTCCCATGGGTGAGTGGACACAGCCAGATCCGCACTGCGCACTGCCTGCCCGTCTCCCATGGGTGAGTGGACACAGCCAGATCCGCACTGCGCCCTGCCTGCCTGTATCCCGTGGGTGAGTGGACACACCCAGATCCGCACTGCGCCCTGCCTGCCCGTCGCCCGAGGGTGAGTGGACACAGCCAGATCCGCACTGCGCCCTGCTTGCCCGTCTTCCGTGGGTCAGTGGACATAGCCAGATCCACACAGCACCGTCTCTGCCCGTCTCCCGTGGGTGAGTGTACACAGCCAGATCCGCACTGCGCCTTGCCTGCCCGTCTCCCGTGGGTGAGTGGACACAGCCAGATCCGCACTGCGCCATGCCATCCCGTCTCCCGTGGGTGAGTGGACACAGCCAGATCCGCACTGCGCCCTGCCTGCCCGTCTGCCGTAGGGTTAGGGTTAGGGTTAGGGTTAGGGTTAGGGTTAGGGTTAGGGTTAGAGGGTTAGGGTTAGGGTTAGGGTTAGGGTTAGGGTTAGAGGGTTAGGGTTAGGGTTATGGTTAGGGTTAGGTTTAGGGTTAGGGTTAGTGGGTGAGTGGACACAGCCGGATCCGCACTGCGCGCTGCCTGCCTATCTCCCGTGGGTGAGTGGACACAGCCAGATCCGCACTGCGCCTTGCCTTCCCATGTCCCGTGGGTTAGTGGACACAGCCAGATCCGCACTGCACCCTGCCTGACCGACTGCCTTTGGTGAGTGGACACAGCCAGATCCGCACTGCGCCCTGCCTGCCCGTCTCCAGTGGGTGAGGGGACACAGCCAGATCCGCACTGTGCCTTCCCTGCCCCTCTCCCATCAGAGAGTGGACACAGCCAGATCCGCACTGCGCCCTGCCTGACCGTCTGCCGTGGGTGAGTGGAAACAGCCAGATCCACACTGCGCCCTGCCTGCCCGTCTGCCATGGGTGAGAGGACACAGCCAGTTCCGCACTTCGCCCTGCCTGACCGTCTGCCCTGGGTGAGTGGACACAGCCAGATCCGCACTGCGCCCTGCCTGACCGCCTGCTGTGGGTGAGTGTACACAGCCAGATCCGCACTGCGCCCTGCCTGACCGCCTGCCGTGGGTGAGTGGACACAGCCAGATCCGTACTGGCCTGCCTGCCCGTCTGCCGTGGGTCAGTGGACATAGCCAGATCCACACAGCACCGTCTCTGCCCATATCCCGTGGGTTAGTGGACACAGCCGGATCCGCACTGCGCCCTGCCTGCCCGTCTCCCGTGGGTGAGTGGACACAGCCAGATCCGCACTGCGCCCTGCCTGCCCGTCTGCCGTGGGTCAGTGGACATAGCCATATCTACACAGCACCCTCTCTGCCCGTCTCCCTTGGGGGAGTGGACACAGCCAGATCCAAACTGCGCATTGCCTGCCCGTCTCCCGTGGGTGAGTGGACACAGCCAGATCCGCACTGCGCACTAACTGCCCATCTGCCGTGGGTGAGTGGACACAGCCAGATCCGCACTGCGCCCTGCCTGACCATCTGCCGTGGGTGAGTGGACACAGCCAAAATCACACTGCACCCTGCCTGCCAGTCTGCCGTGGGTGAGTGGACACAGCCAGATACGCACTGCGCCCTGCCTTACCGTCTGCCGTGGGTGAGTGGA